>NC_134265.1:21366766-21604266 GCF_031893055.1 Leptodactylus fuscus | reverse complement strand
GTTGAGGGTGTCCACCAGTTGGGGGTTGTCCCTCTACAGTCTGACACCATCCAATCAGTGCTGATCGTGTTGACTAGTTTAGGGTGTGACTATCTACGGTCAGACACCATCCAATTAATGTTGAGAATATCCATGAGTTGGAGATGCGTCCCTACAGAGTCTGACACCATCCAATCAGTGATCATTGTGTCCACTAGTGGGGGGGTGTCCCTCTATAGTCTAACACCATCCAATCAGTGCTGACAGTGTCCACCAGTTTGGGTTGTGCCCCTTCACAGTCTGACGTCACCCAATCAGAAAATATCCATCAGTTGGGGGGGTGTCCTTCTACAGTCTGACACCATCCAATCAGAGTTTAGAGTGTCCACCAGTTATGGATATGTCCCGCCAAAGTCTGATACCATCCAAGCAGTGCTGAGAACGTTCCCTTGTTGGAGGTGCGTCCTTCCACAGTGACATTATCCAATCAGTACTGACAGTGTCCACCAGTTGGGGGTGTTTCCCTCTACAGTCTGACACCATCCAATCAGTGCCGAGAGTGTCCATCACTTGGGGGTGTGGCCATCCACAGTTTCATACCATCCAATCAAAGCTGATCATGTCCACCAGTTGGGGTGTGTCCTTCCACAGTTTGATACCATCCAATCAGAACTGCTCATTTCCACCAATTTGGGCGTTGCCATCCACAGTTTGATACCATCCAATCAGAGGTAATCATGTCCACCAGTTGGGGTGGTGGACATCTACAGTCCCATACCTGGAATCATGCACCGAAAACACCAAGGAAACGATGGAGCCATCACATATTTCATTAAAATTTTACTCATTTACATATTTTAAAAAGTGGTCAGAGCAAGGTGGAGATCTAAGCTGTCTGAGATGGAGACGCCCTGACCGAACATAATTACTATAACTTATTCCAAAAAACTGCTGTGAATTATACTTGTAATCTACATGAGTCCCAGATTTGGGGCCTCATCAGTTGTGCAAAAATTAAGAAGAGGTCGTAGCCTCTCAATAACTCAGGGTCATCTTGTGCCAGCCGAGGAATGAATTAAGACTGCCAGTCTTAATCAATTCCCCCCATTAAGCTCAGTCTGAGTCACGAAGCGCTCGGCAGAACACGATTCACATTTTTTTACATAAGAGAATATTTCAGTAGTTTTAAGGCTTGTAAATATGTAATTTGTCTCCCGCAATTATAATTCAATGAAAGCAAACACAAGCCATTCATTTCTAAGTGCAGTAGGCGAACGCTTCACTTGTAAGAGCTCTCCAGTGTGCCGCCTGCTAGACGTGTAAGATCAGAAAACTTCTTCCCGGTGGAGCCGCACTATTATGGCCAATGTTCTTCAAGGTTTAAGTGGCTGTTGTGGTTTTTTTATGTGTTTCTTATTTAACACACTTATTCAGGAATAATACGATAGACCGGAATATCTGGCTCTAACCAGTGGATTTCCATTCGTTGCAAAACTACAGCACCTAGTGTGCCCAGACAGTGTGTGGTACAGTAGGGTCCCATAGACATCTGAGTGCAATAGCCCAGATTGTACTGAAAGATTGTAGTGAGCGCCTGTGTGTAGAAGGTGAAGCTTGAGGGAAAAATGGAACAGCAGAAGACTAAGGAGCCAACTGATATACAATAAGCATCTATAGGACCCAAAGCCTGATGAGCCAATTGGAATACAATAGGGATCGATAGGCTCCAATGTCTGAGCAGACAACTGGTATACAATAAGCATCGATAAGACCCAATGCCTGATGAGCCAACTGACATACAATAAGCATCTATAGGACCCAATGCCCGATGTGCCAACTGGTATACACTAGGGATGGATAGGCCCCAATGTCTGAGCAGACAACTGGTATACAATAAGCATTGTTAGGACCTAATACTTGATGAGCCAACTGAAATACAATAGGGATTGTTAAGACCCAATGTCTGAGCAGCTAACTGGTATACAATAAGCATTGATAAGATCCAAAGCCTGATGAACCAACTGGCATACAATAGGGATCAGCAAGACCCAATGCCCAAGGAGCCAACTAATACAATAAGCATCAGTAGGACCCAATGCCTGATGAGCCAACTGACATACAATAGGGATCAATAAGACCCAATGTAAGAGCATCTAACTGGTATAAGGTAAGCATCGATAGGACCCAATGCCCAAGGAGCCAACTGATCTACAATAAGCATTGACAGGACCCAATGCCTCAGCAGCCAACTGGCATATTGTACAATAAGCAGCGATAGGATCCAATGCCAGAGGAACCAATTGATCTACAATAAGCATCTATAGGACCCAATGCCCGAGGAGCCAGCAGGTCTACAATAAGCATCGATAGGACCCAATGCCCGAGGAGCCAGCTGATCTTCAATAAGCATCGATAGGACCCAAGGACCCAATGCCCAAGGAGTCTACTGACATATAATAAGCATTAATAAAACCAATCCCTGAGGAGCCAACTGGCATACAATAAGAATTGATAAGACCCAATGTCTCATACTGTACAATAAGCATCGATAGGAACCATTGTTTGCAGTGCCAACTGGCAAACAATTACAATTAATATGACCCGATGCCTGAATAGCCATCTGGCATACAATGGTATTGATAGAACCCAATAAGAACCCCCTGAGTATCCAACTTACATACAATAGTTATCAATAGGACCCAATGCTTGAGGAGACAACTGACATACATAAAGCATAATCATTGAGAGGGCCCTAGGTCTATTTTCCCTCCTGTTTTTAGACATTTCACATCATCAAAAAACAGTACTCACCTTTTTCTCACCAATGCTGTGCCACATTTGACAAGTGGGATGGACTAAGCCCTAAAAGGCATGGTTTAGTGATAAAGAAGCATTGCTTAATGGACAAAAATTTTGATTGGAAAAAGTAAACCAAGCAATCGGGTGTAAAGTTAGACAAACGTACCTAATAATGCACCAGAGTTATCCATCAATATGATGAATGTGGCTCATGTTCACACGTTTACGCTGAAGAAGTAAGGTGAGTATTAGAGATATGTGAATTTCTTTGGAATTAATCAAATTCTACCTGAATCCTCCAAAAATTTTGCGTTCAACCCAAACCTGAAACTGCGGATTCATTCTTCAGGCCAAAGAGTAGAATTTGGAGACTCAGGGGGTGTGGACATCCTTGCTGTGTCCATTGGGGTTCTCTATTGGCCTCCTGGGCCACAACATAATGTCATTACGTTTTTATACCTATGACGTTACCCGAGAAGCCAGAAGAGGACACCGAGGAAGTTCTCAGATGCCGAAAGAATGCCGAGAATAGGTTAAGGAAGATGAGTATAGGTGTTTATTATGTTTCTGTGCCTCCTCTAATTATTATACTCTTGGGTCTAGAGAACTTCTGGCTCAAGAATAACTCTAATTTATTTACTTATCTTTGGACCAAACCATCCAAACTCGAAACTAAATAAATCTTCAGTTGTTCGTCCATCTATAGCGAGTATCTGTGTGTATTATGTTTCCGCACCCCTCATGGACCTTCACCTATTATACTCAGAGATTAATAGAAGGTCCCAAAAAACAACCCTGAGATTTTTGGAAAATTAACAAAGCTGACTCATGACGAACCAGTTCTCATCTGCCGTGTGACTATTTCGGTGTCGTCAATATTTTTTCTGTTTTTCGAGAAACCGAAAATTTTGTTGCAGCCTTAAAAGGTTGCAGGCATTTCTTTGCGTATTGAGATTTTGATATTTTGGGGCCAAACGGCAATTGTTTTATCTCCGGAAAGCCTTTTAATTATAATAATTACAGTCATTAAGTAATAAGTAATGTACAAAAGATCATCATCCGCTAATGAGTAAACGGCAAACGTACTTGTATGTGGAGAGAGGAAATCATGAATTAAAAGCCCCATCGAGCTTTGTAATTACCGATTCCTCTCGTTTCTGCGCGGCGTATATTTATAGACCACATGAAGAGGTTATTTTGAGTAATTGACAATATTCGCCATTATTCACTCTGGCCTAGAAATTAGAATCCTAAGGACGAGGTAAACAATGGCGCCCCAAATGCTGATTTATTGATATATTTATATATTTATCTGCTAATAATCCAATTCTTCTTCTCCCTTGACAGAGGCATGAAGCAGCCTTTAAAATCGCTCGAAGGTGGAGGCCCCACGTTGCAGGAACGCAGCTTTGTTTGTTGCAAAATTTTGTTGCATTTTTAGAATAGGATTGAGCAGAAAGTAGAATGGGAATATTTCCCATTCCTTTTGTAGCCATTCTTGGCTTTGGCTCAAAAATATGCAACAAAAAAGCGATGAAAAGGAGTGGATCATCTTTACAGCAGTTTAGAGATTTGCTTTACAGCACTAAAAAGGATTTAGGAACTTAAAGGGGCTCTATCAGCAAAATTATGCTGATAGAGTCCCACATATGCGTGAATAGCCTTAAAGTTATATTAAACTACACCCCATTTTAAAATAACACCCTAAAAAAGAATATGTTAATCTTATCTACCGTGCTCGGTGGGCGGGCATTCAGGGTCCGACGTCATCTTCAGCCACGCCTCCTCTTCCAGCGATGTCCTCGGGTCCCGTCTTCCTCCAGCGCTCGCGAACTGCCATTGATAAAAAATGGAGTGGGTGCATGCGCAGTAGCCGTAGTAGTAGCAGCATGCTACTGCGCATGCGCCCAGGCCATTTTTTATCAATGGCAGTTCACGAGCACTTGGGGAAAACGGGAGCAGAGGATATTGCTGGAAGAGGACGCATGGCTGAAGATGACGTCGGACCCTGAATGCCCGCCCAACGTGCTGATAGAGACCCTTTAAGCACCCAAGTCAGTGTATGCAGAGAGAGGGAGGAGGGAGGTGAAATGTCCTCATCCCCTGATAGCAGAGGTGGATTCATTATTACTGAGGTCTTATCTTTCATTGTAATCTTCCGTTGTGATAATAATGAGACAATAATGAGATTTTCATGGAATTTGACCACGACACTGGTACAGCACCATACATTGTGTAGTGTCCGGTTAATCCAGCTAAACTGAGAACTAGACCATAACAGATCTGATAAGAAAAAGTCATCAATATTAAACCCTTCCAATTTTTTAATTTTTGCTTTTGCCTTGCCGTTTTCCAAACCCCCTAATTTTCTTATTTTCCTTTTCACAGAGCCGAATGAGGGATTTATATTTGCGGGACAAATTTTACTTTGCAATGGAAGCATTCAATATTTTGTATAATGTTCTGGGAAGGTGGAAAAAATTCTGAACGGGGTGGAATTGGAGAAAAACTGCATTTGTGAGACTAGATTTCGGGCTTTGTTTTTACGGAGTTCACTGCGCAGCAAAAATGACATGTCGCCTGTATTCTATAGGTCGGTATGATTCCAGGGAAACCAAAGTTATATAATATTTTTTACAGTTTAACCCTTTAAAAAAAATAAAAAAAAAAAAGAATTTTCTTGGAGTTGCCATATTCTGACACCCATAAGTCAGCATGGATGCATGAATCTTCTTTTTTTTTATCTTTAAAGACCCAGCATCCACTGTAATAATATAGCGGATGTCAGGAAGGGGTTAACAGCCCCTCTAAAAAAAAACTTTAGAAATTATCTCTACAAAACAGTAAGTTTGGGGCTTATTTAACATAGTTACATGGAAAATTGTAAAAAGCTGCTTAAGAGAAATGAAAAAAAAAAAAAGCAAACATAAAATGTGAATTGAATTAATAAGACATCTTCTAATAAGGTGCAGTGCTCTTGAGTGTGGTAGAAGATCATAGCAGGCAGTTCCTGTCCCTTCTGGAGTTGGGGTACATGATGCAACACTCCTGATTGTAGTGTGCCTGAGTGCAGGAGAACAACATTATAGGCAATGTTTGTCTCTTCTGCAACTGAGTTCCAGGGTGCAGAGCTCCTGAGTATTTGAGAACATCATAGAAGACAATGTGTTCCTCTTCTGAAGCTCAAGTACAGGTAATGCCTGGACCTTCTGGAGCTGAAGTACAGGATGCAGTGCTTCTGAGTATGGGATAAAATGATATCATGGGATGTTTGCCTCTTCAGGAAACAGAGGAACTGATAATGCTGGGCCCTACCGAAGCTGAAATACAGGGTGCAGCGCTGAGTGTAGAAGAACATCAGAACAGGTAGTGTCTGCAACTTTTGCAGCTGAGGTAGAGGATGCAGAGCTTCTGAGTGCAGGAGAACATTATATCAGGTAGTGTCTGCACCTTTTGGAGTTGAGGTAAAGGGTGCAGTGCTTCTGAGTATGGGATAAAATTATATTTTATTATATCATGCAATGTTTGCCTCTTCAGGAAGTGGAGGCACTAATAATGCTGGGCCCTACTAAAGCGGAGTTACAGGGTGAAGTCATAGAAGGCAAAATTTGCCTCTCCTAAAGCTCAGGGACAGGGTGCAGTGATTCTGAGTATGGGAGACATCAGAGCAGTTAGTTTTTGCTTCTTTTGAAACAAAGGTACAGGGTGCAGTGCTCCTGAGTGTGGGATACAATCATAGCGGGCTCTGAAGTTCTGATCATTCCTCCACCCTCTAGAGCTGAGACATGGCGTGCAATGTTTCTGAGTGCAGGAGAACATCATAGCAGGTAGCAAAGATGTGGTAGAGAGTGCAGTGCTTCTGAGTGTTGGAGAATATCATTGTAGATAATGTTTGCACCTTCTGAAGCTGATGTACAGGGTGCGGTGCTTCTGAGTGTTGGAGAATATCATTGTAGATAATGTTCGCACCTTCTGAAGCTGATGTACAGGGTGCAGTGCTTCTGAGTGTTGGAGAATATCATTGTAGATAATGTTTGCACCTTCTGAAGCTGATGTACAGGGTGCGGTGCTTCTGAGTGTTGGAGAATATCATTGTAGATAATGTTCGCATCTTCTGAAGCTGATGTACAGGGTGCAGTGCTTCTGAGTGTTGGAGAATATCATTGTAGATAATGTTCGCACATTCTGAAGCTGATGTACAGGGTGCAGTCCTTCTGAGTGTTGGAGAATATCATTGTAGATAATGTTCGCACCTTCTGAAGCTGATGTACAGGGTGCGGTGCTTCTGAGTGTTGGAGAATATCATTGTAGATAATGTTCGCACCTTCTGAAGCTGATGTACAGGGTGCAGTGCTTCTGAGTGTTGGAGAATATCATTGTAGATAATGTTTGCACCTTCTGAAGCTGATGTAAAGGGTGCGGTGCTTCTGAGTGTTGGAGAATATCATTGTAGATAATGTTCGCACCTTCTGAAGCTGATGTACAGGGTGCGGTGCTTCTGAGTGTTGGAGAATATCATTGTAGATAATGTTTGCACCTTCTGAAGCTGATGTAAAGGGTGCGGTGCTTCTGAGTGTTGGAGAATATCATTGTAGATAATGTTCGCACCTTCTGAAGCTGATGTACAGGGTGCGGTGCTTCTGAGTGTTGGAGAATATCATTGTAGATAATGTTTGCACCTTCTGAAGCTGATGTACAGGGTGCGGTGCTTCTGAGTGTTGGAGAATATCATTGTAGATAATGTTCGCACCTTCTGAAGCTGATGTACAGGGTGCGGTGCTTCTGAGTGTTGGAGAATATCATTGTAGATAATGTTCGCACCTTCTGAAGCTGATGTACAGGGTGCGGTGCTTCTGAGTGTTGGAGAATATCATTGTAGATAATGTTCGCACCTTCTGAAGCTGATGTACAGGGTGCAGTGCTTCTGAGTGTTGGAGAATATCATTGTAGATAATGTTCGCACCTTCTGAAGCTGATGTACAGGGTGCAGTGCTTCTGAGTGTTGGAGAATATCATTGTAGATAATGTTTGCACCTTCTGAAGCTGATGTACAGGGTGCAGTGCTTCTGAGTGTTGGAGAATATCATTGTAGATAATGTTTACACCTTCTGAAGCTGATGTACAGGGTGCAGTGCTTCTGAGTGTTGGAGAATATCATTGTAGATAATGTTTGCACCTTCTGAAGCTGATGTACAAGGTGCAGTCCTTCTGAGTGTTGGAGAATATCATTGTAGATAATGTTTGCACCTTCTGAAGCTGATGTACAAGGTGCAGTGCTTCTGAGTGTGGGAGAACATCATAACAGGTAATGACCTCAACAATCCCAGAAAAATAAGCCATAGAGGTAGCAATATGATAAAAAAAAATCCTGCTCTTATTCCAGTCCATGTATTCACCTAGAATGCATAGGACGCTCTAGGGGTTTCTGTTCCTTTAAGTTCCTTTTCCTAAACATGCTTCATATAAACTATTAGTTCTATCTTGTTCTCAGGTCCTTATAGGTGGATGACAAGACTTGAGCAGCTGCTCGGTAAGAAGCAAAGCTCCTATAAGTCTTCACTACACAAATCCATAACATATTAATGGTAAATACTTCAGAGAAATATCAGGGAGGCAATAACATCGATCAACTTTTATTACTCAATGCGAGAATCTTGTCACATTATGAAACATGCCTTAAATCTCAGGTACTAAAGTGTATTTCACAAGCCCGGTGTAGGAGGTGACTGAAAGATATACGGTGTATTGCTAAGATTTTATCTCAGGCTATATATCCATAAAGTCATATTTACTTCACGTCCTATAGAGCCTATAAGCCTGGTGACTGGATGGAGCAGGTCCGATGCATAGGAGAAGACTCTATAAGACTGTGTCCGCATTGAGCAAGGGGCTGAATTACAGTTTTGCCCCTTGTTTAGAATGGAGCCATGGTTGCGATGGACACGCACCACTCTGTTCGAAGGAGATAGCCAAAGTCCAGCGCTCGATTATCCCTAAACTCCTATTGACATGAATGGAACGCCTCGTCTATCCCAACCACCTCTGTAATTGTAAAGAAAGCCCACGGAGCGACCCCAGAGGGGTAGTGCAGGGGGTCATGACTGTAAGGGGATCACACGCACTCGTTGTGGCGTGCACAGGAGGGGTCTTTGGAGGCACAATGGTGGTGGACGACATAGGGGTTAGCTCCACCCACTTGGGAGTTCGGATACTGGTAAGGGAACCAGGCTGGATAACAGTCCTGTGGTCAGGGTATCCAGGATCTTTTATTCTCCGATGTCGGTGCCTCTGGGCTAGGTGGATCACGGCCGGGGTAATAATCGGAGGTTGTGATGGTGGCTTGGGGTTCGTGCCTTCAGAGACATTTCTGCTAATGTATAGTTATTGTGTTTAGTCGCTGTGGCCTTTACTTCCAACCTCATGTCTTTCTTGGAGGGGTTAGTGGTAAGTAAGGTTGGGGTTTAGCCACTCGGCTCTACTAGCACATTTTCCTTAGTCATGGAGGACAAAACTCTCCCATCCTGCTGATCATGGGGTCTCAGAATTTGGGTCCTTACCAATCTTCAAGTTATTCTCTGTCCTAATTACACCGTCCAGTCCTATTAATGTGACCACCGCCTACCTTTGACGTCAACGTTAAAAACCAATCGCGGAAGGCATGTGTCATCAGCCATCTCGGTGCACTCATCATTGTGGAAGGCACGATGGATCAACACAAGTATGCATCTATCCCTGCGGACCATGTTCACCCCTACATGCGAATTGTTTTTCCTTAGGATGATGGCATCTACCAGCAGGACAATGCTATGTGTCATAAAGCTCGCAGTGTACGTGCGTGGTTCGATGAGTTTGGGAAGAAAATTCCCTGGACTTGAATCCATTTGAGAATCTGTGGAACCACCTTGATCGGGTTGTTCGCGCCATGGATCCTCATATGTGTAACCTAGCACAGCTGGCCACGGCACTGGAGTCGGCATGGCTCAACATCCCAATGACCATCATCACAACATCCCCTCTCTTCCTGCACGTCTCGCAGTGGTCTGTTCTGTGAAAGGTGGTTATTCTGGATTTTGACAGGTGGTCACATTAATGTGACTGGACTGTGTATTAAGGGATAGCCCTTTAAGGTTGTTGAATGTCTTCATCCTACTTCTTGGACCAGGCCCTCTCTTTCATAACCACTTATAAGAATGGAGATGCCGCTCATAACCATTGACCTGTCTAGTGAAGTCTATGGAGACAGCCAAGCCAGGCGAATGCATACTTCTCGACCTCTATGCAGCTGAATAGTGTCACCAAACCATCTTGCGACTCAAGAGGGAGCGGGAGGTGAGTCTTGCCCAGAATATGTCCCATGTACACTGCTGAGTGTGTATCCGAGCTGGGGCCGAGTTTATGATGGAGTGTCAACTGAGGCCATTCATGTTTCTGGATCCATTCTGTTCTATTAACACGGATCAGAATCGGACCGACTCTATAATCACCTGTATTATCAGAAGAAAATGGATCCGGAAGCCCCATAGACATGAATCATACTAGATGATGGTTGGTCCTTCTATCTGTGGCATAGAGGACGGATGGTAGAGGTTGCTGGGCCCATGTTGTGTCGTGACTGTTATACATCCATATCCACCTTGATTTTTGCTCCTTTCGTTAGAGATTGATCATTTTGGAAGATAAATAGAAGGGACATCTCCCGAGCAGGAAGTGATTACCAAGTATTTTATCTTGGCGCAGAATCTAATTAGAAGCAATGGGGCATTTTCTACGAACGTCTCCTCGATTCATCCATAGTATGTAGAGATGACACATTTGCATAGAACTATTATTCTGCATGAAGGGGTTTCACTGCCAGGGCTTGGGTTCACACTTTTGCTTAGTTGGTAACTTGGCTTTACCTTCTCGTGCACTTTTATAACGTGAGCTTAATGAAGACTCTCTGGAAAGCATTAACGTTAACAATGTGGAGAACGCTCCAACTCTTTATGACTGGCGAGAAGTGACTGCAAATGCAGAATAGCAGCAACATAATAATACTGAGGAATATGACAACAGGAAACATTAACATACTCAAAAATAACCAAAAAGATAATACATTGTCATTTGATCCCACATCGGGATGTTATGGGGTGGAACTGAGGAAGGCAGACTAAAAGAAGAAGAGGAGTATGGCCTGGGATCTGTATTAGTTTAGAGGACTGGTCTCAGTTTGTATTAATTTAGGGGGTCCGCTAGGTACATAGTTACATAGTTAGGACAGATGACACAAGACATAAGTTCACGTTCATTTAGGAGGTTCGGGTTCAGTATTTAGTTAGGGGGTCTGGTCTGGGACTTGTAGTTACAGTAGAAGGTCTAGGGTCTGTATTTTTAGGGGTTCAGCAGTCTGTATATATAGTAGCAGGTCATTGGTCTGTATTTACAGTAGGAGGTGTGTACTTTTTAGGGGGTCTTGGGTCTTTATTTACAGTAGAAGGTCTGGGGTCTGTATTTTTTAGGAGGTCAGCAGTCTGTTTATACAGTAAGAGGTCAGGGGTCTGAATTTACAGTAGGTCAGGGGTCTGTATTTTTAGGGGGTCAGGGGTCTGTATTAACAGTAGGAGGTCTGGGGATGTATTTTTTAGGTGGTCATAGGTCTGTCCTTACAGTAGAAGGTCTGGGGTCTGTATTTTTTAGGTGGTCATAGGTATGTCCTTACAGTAGAAGGTCTGGGGTCTGTATTTTTTAGGTGGTCATAGGTATGTCCTTACAGTAGAGGGTCTGGGGTCTGTATTTTTAGATGGTCATAGATCTGTACTTACAGTAGAGGGTCTGGGGTCTGTATTTTTTAGGGGGTCATAGTTCTGTATTTATAGTAGGGGGTCATGGGTCTGCCTTTACAGTAGGAGGTCAAGGGTCCGTATTTTTTAGGAGGTCTAGCCTCAGTTTGTATAAGTTCAGGAGTTCTTCCCATTTTTATATTAGTTTATAGTTCTGTGCTTATTTATGGGGTCATGGGTCAGTATTTACAGTAGGAGGTCAAGAGTCTGTATTTTTTGGGTGTCAGAGGTCTGTATTTACAGTAGGAGGTGTGTACTTTTTTTCTTGGGTCTGTATTTGCAGTAAGAGGTCAGGGGTCTGTATTTTTAGGGGGTCTAGCTTTAGTTTGTTCATGTTAATGCCAGGAGGTCTGCCCATTGGTTTATATTAGTGTACAGTTCTGTGCTCACTTAGATTTTAGTTCTGGGGTCTTATCTATCTTCTGTATTCACTTTAGAGGGTCACATTAGGGGTCATATACTACTTGTGATTCAATAACCTGAGATCGGGGAGGGATGTTCTATATAGATAGGTGGAACGTACGTAGAAAACTGTACTCTGCTTCTACAACCACTTACTACACTGCATCTCTTCTCATTTGGTTTCCAGTAAAGCCGGGTATAGGAAACACCACCACGGTGTATCGCCATACTATGTACATTTGTGCTATAATTAGAGGCACAACTTGCAAAGTCAGATACTCACATAAGTACAGTAGGGATGCTTAACCTGCACTGGGCGCCATGCTGAGCAGGGGCCTATACAAGATGGTGGTTTTCATGGTTATACCCAGATCTTGAGGACCCTGTCTGGTCGTCTCCCTCCTGATGATGCCTCAGTAGAGCAGTGGCTGGTAACAAGGAAGGTTTCCATCAGTAGTGCTTCTTGGTTACCCGGAGAGTAGGGTTCTCAGTACTTACTACACTTAGGATTTACCTCTCCTTTGGTGTGCCAGTGTCATTCTGACTAGGGTTGAGCCGATCTTGAGATTTGAGTATCGATTTTAAAATCCGATTTCCTATCATTTTCCAGCCGATCCCGATCGTGAAATTTGCTCGATCGCCGATAGGAATCCGATCTTTTCCGATCCTGATCGCTCAACCCTAGTCAATGCTTCTCTATGGGAAAAGTCACTTTTAGGGTTGAGATTTCAAAATCCGACTTCCAATCATTTTCCAGTCGATCCCGATCGTTAAATTTGCTCGATCGACGATCCGATCTTTTCCGATCCCGATCGCTCAACCCTAATTCTGACATAGGCACCAGGACCATTGAAGAAACCGGAAGTCTTAAATCACCAGACCCCAGGACAATGCCATTATACAGTGTGCAATCTTGGGGGTCATTATACTTTGTGGGATCTGGGGGAATAGTACAATGTGAGACCTGGTGAAAGCATACTATGTAGAGTCACTAAGGAGAACATTATACTGTGTTAGATCTGGGGCTATTATACCTTGTGGGACCTGGGAAAATTATACTATGTGGGGGCACCTAGGGGGCAGTAGGCTGTGTGGGGTCATTAAGGAGAGCATTATACTTTCTGGAGTCATTAAGGAGAGCATTATACTGTGTGGGGTCATTAAGGAGAGCATTATACTTTGTGGGTCATTAAGGAGAGCATTATACTTTGTGGCGTCATTAAGGAGAGCATTATACTTTGTGGGGTCATTAAGGAGAGCATTATACTTTGTGGGGTCATTAAGGAGAGCATTATACTTTGTGGGGTCATTAAGGAGAGCATTATACTTTGTGGGGTCATTAAGGAGAGCATTATACTTTGTGGGGTCATTAAGGAGAGCATTATACTTTGTGGCGTCATTAAGGAGAGCATTATACTGTGTGGAGTCATTAAGGAGAGCATTGTACTATGTGGGGACACTATGTAGGCAATATCCTGTGTGGAGGGAACTCCCGCAATGACCTGGCTCCTGTTACATGATACGACTCCCCCCACAATAGGGCCCTCACATTATCACTTCTCCCCCTCTGGAAAATCCTTCCTATGCACCTGATTCCGAGGATCCATGTGCTACATTGCTAAGACGCCAGGGCCAGGTATATCTGGGTGGCCACAGGTGCTCTATAGGTTATTGCATAATTTTGAGAACCATCTGAGGTCAGGGCCTCAGTGACGAGTCCTTCGGGTCGCACCGAGGAGTCACAAAGGCTCTATGACAAGCTTAATCTCGTGTTTTCGGCGCCCGTCTCCTTTTCATTTTCAGCACCAGAGACTTTGCGCCTAATAATTTGCTTTGTAAAGTGGATGCAATGAATCATATAATTCAGACGGGTTATATTGACATTGTTCTGAATGGTTCCTGAAACCTGTTTACTGTTTCCAAGCTGCGTCCTTAGCGAAATGAATATGTGTAAATGTCTTTGTCACAGAGCTGTTTGTTATGTTGCGTTTGGATCACAGACGACAGCAAGTTTGAGACGTGGATGGAATATTAGAGCGCTTTATTGTTTGCTTCATGTATTGATTCTAAATACATTTAGGATGGCGGTACGTTTCCACATGGCTGAAGTTACCTGGGATGGGGACGTGGAGTATTATCTGTAGGTTACCCCTTCACTGCCCTACAACACCAGGGGGATTGCCTTGTTAAATTCTAAGGGTTTCTTCAGATTCCAAAGCGTAATAATGAGAATCCCTGGGGTGATGCAGAGAAAGTCCTTACAAATGAGTCCTTGTAAATGGAGCACCAGTCTACTTGCATGATTGGCATCCCATCACTGCAATGAGATGCCCAGGACTGTAATCTCCGGCAGTGCCCACAGCCCTGTACAAGTGAATGGAGCGTCTTCGGGGAAAGTGCAGAAACGCAGTAAACACTTATACCCTCCCTCCCCTCTCCTTGGCTCCCTTCCAATATCTAGTACTCCATTGCAATTCACTTCAATCGTCTTCTTGCCTCTTGTGGCCTCCTTGATGATGTCATGTGCCCTGGGGGGCTGCTAAGTCCTGTGAATTAGCCTCAGTGGTCATGTAGGAGTATGCCAATGACATGGTGCTTTAAAGGGATTCTATCATTAAAACTGCATTTTTTCTCGCTAATATGTGGGCATAGCCTTAAGAAAGGGTATTCTCCTACTGTGTAAGTGGCCATTTTCTTGTGGCCCGGGCATGTGCAGTCGGCTCTGCCCAAGGCCTAGAAGATTGCAAGCCAGGACAGAAGAAGTTGCAGGGAGAGACATTCCAGAAGAAGATGGAGGCGGCGCTGGAGAGTTCTCTTGCAGCATTGGGGACGCCCCCAGTGCTGTTGGGGTGGTGAGGACCGCCCCCAGTGCTGCGAGAGAACTCATTTGCATACCAAAGAAAACTCAGATTTCTACCAAACGGCGGCGCGGAGAAGACATGTAAAGGTAGGAGAAGAATAGCCTTTCTTAAGGCTATTCCTACGTTTTAGGGAGAAAAAAAGGGTATCCAATGATAGGATACCTGTTAGCACGCCCCATGCAACCACTGAAGCCAAATCACAGACTTCAATGATGAATCCGGGGTCTTTGATGACACCCACAAGGCCTGAAGAGGACCAAAGAGGAAGGAGAGGTGAGGGAAGGTAAGTATCATTTTCCCTCACCTTCCCTGGACCTGTGATTATTATACTCTGGGGTCTGCAGAGTACATTAGCAATTTGTAGATGGCAAAACCCAGACATTGCAGGTTCAGTTCAAACTCGAAACCTTTGGAAACTTCAGGTGAAATCCAGTTCATTCTTAACTGGTTTGCTCATCTCTAGTAGTGTACAAACATGAAAGTAGACTCCCATGCTTTATACTACAGCCTTGAACTATTTTAGTGGTCAGGTTATTTAAAGGGAGTCTGTCACCAGAACTAAACATATCAACTCAACCCCGCAGAAATATAGATTAAGGTAATCTGAATCAAACGGTGTTTCTCCCTTGTGAATCCGTGCCTCGGTTGCCGAGATATCACTATATTAGTCAATAGATAAAAGAGCTGTTTGGGTCAACACGGAAGCGGCCATTAGTCCAAAGTGCTCATTTGCATATTGAAAAAACTGCAATATCTCGGCAATGGAGGAAGCGATTCACACGGGGAAAACGCCATTTGATTCAGGTGGCCCTAACCTATCTATCTGTGGGGTCAGCTGATATACTGGGATCTGGTGACACACTCCCTTTAAATACGGATTTAGGACCAGAAACGTTACCAGCTGGTTTATATCCGAATAATAGACTGCTTATGGGCTAAAATGATCCTGTAAGGTTTCAGCCAGTGGTGTGAACAGTAACCAAATCCTCCCGGGAGCCGGGTTTAATTAATAGTAGTAAGCAGATAGCGGGATGACTTATTACATAATTCCTGGTTTAGTGACAAATATAATGACAACATATTATTTACTCTGGGGCCAAGTCCTCTGCTTGTCCTTTAGACTGGCATTATATCATGTTCGTCAACACACCCAATCATTCCCAGCCTGCCAAGTGAAAATGTTAAGCAGCCCCTCTTCAGATGATGTGCCAAGGATCACAAATTTATTGGTAGCAATTAATATAAATTGAACTGTGGAAGGAGAACATTAGCAGAATAGGATCTGACTGCGCAGGAGAAATATACGGACTTCAATCCCCGGGGCCGCCATGTCACAGGAGTGAAAATGAAGATATATGTATATACTGTTACATATCACACACGACATAAAGATACCTGAACGTCTTGTGCTTTTAGCTAAGGAGCCTGATATTGTCATGCCAAATCAAGCAAGAAGTCCAGGTGGGTTCTATTCATAGCCTATCCACCAGGTGGCGCTATATTTTGCTACGGTGAAGCCATCTAATATCTATGGAGGCCTATCCAAGCTTTGAAATATTGAAATATTTTAATTACATTTTAATATTTATTTAATATTTATATTAGAGAAATTGATATTATTATTTTATTATTTTTTATTGTAATATTTTAATTTATTTTATTTTCCCTACTTGCAGCATTTAGTGATATGCTTTACAGCAGCCTCATGGCCATAGACAGTAAGAGACTGGACTAATGGGAGAGTATTCTAGACATGTTCTATGCTGGTTTTGGTGACCTTAACCTATGTATCTGTGGGGCTGTCCTGTATTACACAGCTGATATTAATGGACAGAATGTAATTCCTCCTTCTACCTGTAGTGGCCACTACTCATCCTTTAATCCACCCTAGATCACCAGAATAATTGACGCTTAACTTCTAATACACCCTAGACCACCAGGTATTTAAGGTCTCTAATAATAAACCCACATTAGACCGCCAAGTATTCTAAATCCTAACCTATAATACACCCTAGACCACCAGGTATTTAAGGTTCCTAACAATAAACCCATATTAGACCGCCAAGTATTCTAAATCCTAACCTATAATACACCCTAGAGTACCAAAGATGCTATATCTTATCCTCTAATATAGCCTACACAAACAGGAATACACAGTATTAACCCATAACTTACCCTAGACCACCAGGAATATTGGATCTTAACCTTTTACCCACTAGGTATTTAAGGTTTCATCCTCTAACCAACATTAGACCATCAGGTATTCTAAGTGCTAGCCTATAATGCACACTAGAGCACCAGGGATACTATATCTGAACCTCTAATATAGCCTGGACCAACAGGAACACACAGTATTAACCCCAACCCCTAGACTACCAGGAACATTGGGTCCTAACTTCTAACCCACCCTAGACAATCAGGTATTCGAGGTCTTAACCTGTAATCCACCCTAGACCACCAGGGATGCTAGATTGTAAACTCTCATCTACCCTACACCAACAGGAATACCAAGACTTTGTTCCTAATCCATCCTAGACCACCAATGATTCTAGGTCTAATCTTCTAATCCTCCTTGAACCTTGATGGATACTAGATCTCTAGGACAGCTGGGGATGGTAAAATTCTCCACTATGAACACTTTGGATCCCTCGTTATTACTGTTTTTTAGATATAGGGACACAGATAAGCCATAGTATACATGAAGGCTACAACATACAAAATAATGTGATGACCCCTGAATGGAGTCCTCCTCTATACATTATGTCTATGTCCCCGGAGATGTACATGCATTAGGTGGGCTGATAATATTGTGTTCTTCCCCCTACAAGTCAATATCCCCCTAATTAATTTACTGCGGCTCCGCATGGCAATTATTCCTGCCGAAGATGATTCATTCAATATATTGGACAAGGGAAGAGGTCAGCAGAAACTTAAGAGTATCCATGACCAGGGTGATGTGCTAATATATTGATGTACACGCGGTAATTAAGATATAAGAACAGAATATGTAACAGAGGGAAATATCTATCTATCTATCTATCTATCTATCTATCTACAGTATCTCCTATCTATCTCCTATCTATCTATCTATCTATCTCCTATCTATCTATCTATCTATCTATCTATCTACAGTAGCTCCTATCTATCTCCTATCTATCTATCTATCTATCTATCTATCTATCTCCTATCTATCTATCTCCTATCTATCTATCTATCTATCTATCTATCTATCTATCTCCTATCTATCTATCTATCTATCTATCTATCTATCTATCTATCTATCGATCTATCTCCTATCTGTCTATCTATCTATCGATCTATCTATCTTCTATCTATTTATCTATCTATCTATCTATCTATCTATCTATCTATCTATCTTCTATCTATCTATCTATCTATCTATCTATCTATCTATCTCCTATCTATCTATCTCCTATCTATCTATCTATCTATCTATCTATCTCCTATCTATCTATCTATCTATCTATCTATCTATCTATCTATCTTCTATCTATCTATCTATCTATCTATCTATCTATCTATCTATCTACTGCATCTATCTATCTATCTATCTATCTATCTATCTATCTATCTATCTATCTATCTATCTATCTCCTATCTATCTATCTCCTATCTATCTATCTATCTATCTATCTATCTATCTATCTATCTATTTCCTATCTATCTATCTATCTATCTATCTATCTACTGTATCTATCTATCTATCTTCTATCTATCTATCTATCTATCTATCTATCTATCTATCTATCTCCTATCTATCTATCTATCTATCTATCTCCTATCTATCTATCTATCTATCTATCTATCTATCTATCTATCTATTTCCTATCTATCTATCTATCTATCTATCTATTTCCTATCTATCTATCTATCTATCTATTTCCTATCTATCTATCTATCTATCTATCTATCTATCTATCTATCTATTTCCTATCTATCTATCTATCTATCTATCTATCTATCTATTTCCTATCTATCTATCTATCTATCTATCTATCTATCTATCTATCTCCTATCTATCTATCTATCTATCTATCTACTGTATCTATCTATCTATCTATCTATCTATCTATTTCCTATCTATCTATCTATCTATCTATCTATCTCCTATCTATCTATCTCCTATCTATCTATCTATCTATCTATCTATCTCCTATCTATCTATCTATCTATCTATCTATCTCAGAAATGCATATTAGACCAGAGATAACCAACTTTGGAGAAAACAACATGATTTCTTGATACTTTGTTTGGAGTTGTTTATAACACATGTGAGCTATGTGGCCACCCAGTGGTTGTGATGTGAATTGCAGCCTCTCAAAATTTTTGTGTACATCACAATATTGTAGTGAATTGGCTTCAGGAGAAATTAGAGTCCTTAACACAATTCATAGAAAGATATCATCATGGAGATCATGCTGAGAATTTACCTTAAGTCATTTTTTCAGATTTTTTTTTTTTTTTATAGCCGGGTTTTGTATTATGATCGGTTGCTCAGACAAGCGAGTTATATTCAGCAGAGATGTTACATGATGGGGTTTTGTTCTTTGCCTTCCCGGCCTTGTGTTCTCTCCTCTCCCAGTCCAGGCCGGGTGTAAATACTTTTCATTTTGCAGGTATTTTAGAATTCCCCATTGCTTCACAGGTTAAATCCCGCTCGAGCCCTCTGCTATTACTTATGCATAACTAGAAGTATAATGGTATGCAGGAAAATCTTGAGGAGTGAAAAATAGTAGTTGTTCACGATGAGAAATTATTTACAGCAAGGAAACCTCAAGGTCAGACTTCTGAATACACATGAATTTTTTGCACAACAATTAAAGACCGTTCTGCATAGCAGAGCTCTGCATTATAATGAAGACTTTCTGGGCTTTATGGCCGCAAGGAAACTCTGCTTCACACATTTATCAGGATGGGTTTTATTTTGTTCAAGCAAAAGATGGAAAAAAAAAATCATTAAAAGTTCCTGTAACTTCTGCAAATTACAAAAATTTGAAGTCAGTCAAAGAATGAATATCAGGGCTGGGATGAAATTAAGCAGCCACATAGGTCACCAAGTTCAAAAAATATAGTGAAAAGGATGACTTTGTTGGATATCCCAATCCAAAACCATGAGTGATGCCATGACTTAGGCCCCTTTTGCTGATAAAAAAAAAAAAAAAGGTTTCCACACTTTGGAGAAGGTTTTCCATAAAATTTTTGAATGTGTAAAAGTTGTTAAGTCAGGTCCCAAAGTTGGACAGGAAGGTCTAGGTAGCCTTCAGTACTCCAATTCATCCCAAGAATATTGGATAGGGTTGAGGTCTGGGATCTGAACAGCCTTTTGAGTTCTTACACCTCAAGCCCATCGCACCATGTCTTTATGGTCCTCAAAAGTAAATTTAACCTTGACTGAAATAAGGAACCAAACCCTGAAAAACAATCCCACACTATTATTCCTCCTCCAATACATTTACAAAAAGCACTATGAATTTCAGTGGACTATCTCTGTATCCCAATGGAACAGGTGTTGATCCACCATTGCACCTCCAGGCAACAGTCACTAGACCACCACTGTGTCTCAGGGAATTGAGTAGAGATGGGCGAACCTCTTACTATTCGTTTATTTTAGCTTGGGTCCAAGATTTGTTTCAGGTTGAAAAAGTCCGGAACAAACCAAACCTTCAATTGGCTTATAACATGTGTATAACACTGTCAGGGCTCCTAGGAACCTATCTATAAAACATAGTGTATAACACTGTCAGGGCTCCTGGAACCGATCTATAAAACATAGTGTATAACACTGTCAGGGCTCCTAGGAACCTATCTATAAAACATAGTGTATAACACTGTCAGGGCTCCTAGGAACCTATCTATAATACATAGTGTATAACACTGTCAGGGCTCCTAGGAACCTATCTATAAAATATAGTGTATGACACTGTCAGGGCTCCTAGGAACCTATCTATAAAACATAGTGTATAACACTGTCAGGGCTCCTAGGAACCTATCTATAAAACATAGTGTATCACACTGTCAGGGCTACTAGGAACCTATCTATAATACATAGTGTATAACACTTTCAGGACTCCTGACAATTTTTAGCTGTTTCCCGCTCTGAAGTCTCTATCTGTAGCTTTCAGTCCTCTTTGAGCTGGTGGATGGAGACTAGCTTACATACATTACACACAGTATATCCAGGAGAATCTGCTTTACTCACTCACTCAGAAAAAGCCTCCAGATACAGAGAAGTACTGACATGTACTGATGTGAGAAAAGTGCTTTGGTTGTGTTAGAAAGCTCTCATGTAGCTACAGTATCAGACCAAGTCTGTCTCCCTTTGCCTGTCTCCTTCGCTCCCTGCTCATTCCTTCCTTATCTTTCCATAGACATCTATAGACCTGTATAGTCTGAGTCATGAGACTGGCAGTCTGTCTTGAGATGGATATAGCACGGATATTCAGAGTGAAAGTCATTTCAGCAGCGGAAGGGAGGCCATAGATAAGAGAATAAAGAAGCATTTCTCTCTGATGTTTTTTTTTAGAATTGTCCGAACTACTACTTTTTGAAAAATTTGTTGAAAATTTCGATATGGAACAGCCAAACAGTATAATATAATAAACTCGGCTCTGTTACATCTGTATGGAGTTAGCAGTATATAGTACAATATCTGAAGAGTCACATATTGATATACAAAGGATATAGGAATAGTTGTGAATGAAGAATGTTCACATTTATATACAGACACTGGAGAAGACTGAAAAATATATTACAGGATGTCTCCTTCCTTACATGCATTCTTGGCTAAGCCTGGCCAGATATGTATGTCATGATGATCAGCTTTTCAAGACAGTATTGTGTTGTGATATTGTGTTACAAATCACACAGCCACCCAGTGGTGGTCTTGCGAATTGCAGCCTGCCAGGGGTTTTGCTAGCATGATACAATATTGTATTGAATTGGTTAACGAGAAATTGCAACCCTTAACAAAATTCTCGTCACATTAAGGGGTTGTTCAGTGAGTTTAGACTAATTTTCATGATTCAGAGGACTCTTGATGATTGACCCGGGGTTGTAATTCCCAGGTCACATGAACAGGTGAGGAAGGAGGGGGCAGAGCAATCCAGGGTTCGTTATCAAGTTCATTATCAAGGGTTAGGAAATATGTATATTGTAATAGAGTGTATGTACAGATGCTCTTGGCGTAACACATCCTAAGATGTGCGGCACAAGATGACAAGCTTTTCAAATACACATGATTTTGCAATACTCTATTACAAAACATCTAATCTGTATATGAGGCCCCCCAGTGGTTGTGATGTGAACAGCAGCCTGTCAAGCGTTTTGTTACAATGTCACATTGTATTGAATTGGTTTCATGTGGAGCTGTCCGTAACCCTTTCAGGATGCAGACAGTTTTTTCTCTTAGGTTCTATTTTTTTCCTCAGGGATCTGATGTTTGGCAATCCTGTTGGCAATAGTTGTTTTTCTAGCAAATTTCACAATTTCTCAGATTGAAATTTGGGGAATTTCAAGTTCAGGTCATGAATATGATCTCTTTGTCGTGTCCACTAGGGGACGTCATCCATTAAGGGGGTTCTTGGTCTCTACAATGTTTAGGTAAGTGGTATAAGTCACAGTAACATCCATTGGGCTCACTTTGCCTATATTTTTATTTTCCAGGGCCACTTTCGTCCTCCAGTCTGACCCCGCACCGCTTGGCCCAGCATGGCATCACTTTGCCTAATTGCTTTCTAATAGTAGTAAATGACGGGGCTCTCCCCAGCACAGAGATACCAATGCCGGAGACCTGGAACTAAAGTCACACCCATCGCTCTAAAGCTAAATGTATTTGTTTTTTTTTGTTTTGTTTTTTTTTTGTTTTTTATAATATTTTTATTGAAATTTATAATAGAAATACAACAAATAGAGAATATACGATTGGGTAGGGGTTACAATCGCGAAGAAATAGGAAGTTATTACAATTGTGAGTACAAATCGTTGGTGATAAAACATATGTGATAAAACATTGGTAATGAAACAAGGTGGGGAGAACAGAGATGACAATCAAACCAAAACATCTTACATGTGAGAGGTTTATGGAAAGAGTGGGAGAGCAAGTAGTAGTGGCTTGTTCAGTATTTGACTTTACGGCAGACATGGCGCCTGCCAAAAGTCAATAACTAGAGGAATGGATCCCTGTGCACCTGGTGAACGAGAGTTAAAGGTGGGGCTTAATCAAAAGATAGGTAGACAGGGAGGCGTTGTGGTTGGTGAGCTTTGGAGTAGTCAAGCTATTGTAGGGGGAAAATATATGATAAAACAAACTCAGTTGACCATTATCAGGAACACGTATGCGGAAAGTGGGGGGGGGGAGAGGTGAGGGGGAAGGGAAGGTGGGAGAGGATGTGCGAGAGGGGAGAGGGGGGGGGGCGGGTGAGTAAGATATTGAGGGGGCAGTGAAGAAAGAGGGGGGAGGGGGGGGGAATAGGAGGGAAGGCAGACTAGGTTGCGACCCACGGCCAGAGCGACCGCCAGGGGGTCCAAATCTTTTCAAATTTGTGATGAGATCTATTTTTCCAGGACGTCAGTTCCTCAAATCTAGAAATTTGATTTACTTTCCCTATCCATTCTGATTTGGTAGGGGGGTCAGAGGACAGCCACTTCAACGGAATTAAGGCATTTGCTGCTAGTATCAGGAAAGATAAGAGGTTGGATTTTGAAGGTTTGTAAGTGGAGGACGGGAGGGCCAGTAGGACCATAGTGTCCGTTAGTTCAAATGAAGGAGAGGTAAGCTCGCGGATTACTTCTTGAATCGATAGCCAGTAAGTCTGTATTTTAGGGCAGGACCACCATATATGGAGGAGGGAACCTTCCTGGGATCCACATCTCCAACAAGATGATTGGTCTGTCAGGTTATGCTTCAGTAGCCAGTCTGGTGTCCGATACCACCTGGTGAGCAGTTTATAGTGAGATTCTTGGAGGCGAACACAAGGGGAAAACCCATGAGAATGTGACAGAACTTGTTGCACTTGTTCGTCCGAGAATGTAACGTTAAGGTCATCTTCCCAGGCGGGTTCTCTTCAAGAAGGCGGGTTTCTGAATCACCAAGGGGTCAATGTGAGATGAAAGAACATATGAGGTTTTGTGAAGAAGCTTGTGTTTTGCCATGACTGAGCGTTCGAATGTGGTCAGCGAGGTCCGAATAGTCCCCAGGGCAGTGGCTTGTTTAATTATGCCTTCCAAATGTAATGTGTGTAGGAAGGAGGGGCTGGGCATATCTGCAAGCAATGAGTGAAAGGTCTCTGGATCAAATTTTCGGTCGGGTCCCAGGACATCAAAGAGTTTTTTAGGGATTAGAGTTGACCAAACAGGGAGGTTTGCCAGACTCGACTTTCCTAAGAATTCAGGTAGGGTGCCTAGTGATAGGAGAGGAGAGGGGTATGGAGCTAGGGTGTCTCTCGCATCTCGCCATGTTTCGCAAGCTCCAAGGAGAAGATGGTGAACGTTGCTGGACTTATGTCCGGGGCGGCCGTAAAACCAGAGGTCGGAGAGGGTAGAGTGTCCAAAGGTGGTGCGTGACAGGTCTGCTATCAGGAGGTTCGAGGAATTGTACGTGAGGTCCATCCAACGTTTCAGTTGGACCGCTTTGTAGTAACTAAAGACGTTAGGGAGGCCAATCCCACCTGCTTGTTTCTTCCTCAGCAGCAAAGCCATGGAGAGTCTCGGGTGTTTTCCTCTCCAAAGAAAGGAAGAGAAGAGGGATTTCAAGGATTTAAAAAATTGAGGGGGTAAACGAATTGGAAGCATGTGGAGTCTATAGAGTACTTTGGGTAGGGCATAGGTCTGCAGGAGGTTGCGTCTGCCAAACCATGAAAAGGGCATGCCTTGGTAGGACATTAACATTTTTCTGATGTCCGCCAGGAGCGGGATAAAGTTGGCCTCATAGAGGTCCTTGATGTCTGCTGTTAAGTAGATACCTAGATATTTGATCTTGCTGGAGGTCCATTTCAAAGAGGTGGAAGCGGCTATTTGAGTCGCACGATTCCGGGGGATATTAATGTTTAGGACTTCTGATTTGTCAAGATTAGCTTTATAGCCCGCTACGGTGCTGTAGTTACTGATTAGGTTAGTAATGGTTGGCAGAGCTAGTTCAGGATTTGAGATCAGAATGAGTACGTCGTCTGCGAAGGCGGCTGTATGTAAGGTGTGCTTCCCTATGTTCAAGCCGTGAATGTCAGGATTGGACCTAATTAGCTGTAAAAGAGGCTCCAGTGTTAGAATAAACAAAGAGGGGGATAGGGGGCAACCCTGTCGTGTTCCATTCGTGATGTGGAAGGGGGTTGACAAAGTACCGTTAATTTTTAGTTTTGCATAAGGAGTGTCGTAAAGGGAGAAAATGGCGGTGATAAACTCTGGAGGAAAACCAAATTTTTCGAGGGTGGCCTTCATAAAGAGCCAGTCAACTCGATCAAAGGCCTTTTCGGCATCTATTCCTAATAGTATCAAGTCTGAGTGAGTTTTCTTTGCTTGGGCGATAGCATGGAGGAGGCGATGGGAATTATCTTTCCCCTCCCTCCCTAGAACAAAGCCGGCTTGGTCCGGATGTAAAAGTTTAGGGATGAGGGATTTAATTCTATATGCTAGAATCTTTGCCCACAGTTTAAGGTCGACATTTAGCAATGAGATGGGTCTGTAGCTACCGCAGGCGCTAGGGTCTTTTCCCTCTTTGGGTAAGATTGTGATGTGGCTTCTTGAGCGTGTTTCGGGAGTGCTTTTCCAGAGAGGAGAGCATTACAAGAAAGGGCAAAGTGGGGTAGAAGCGTGGAGAGAAAGGTTTTATAGTAATGAAGGGGGAAGCCGTCCGGTCCAGGGCTTTTGCCTTTTGGAAAGCTATTTAAAACCTGTCTTATTTCTTCATGAGATATGGGGTCGAGGAGGGGAGAGATGTCCTCGTTGGTTAAAGAAGGAAGGTTTACAGAGGATAAGAAGTCATTTATTTTGTTCTTGTGGAGAGAGATGTTCTCATTAGTGCGGTGTGAGGTGAGATTGTAAAGATCTGTGTAAAATTTGTGGAACGCGTGTGAGATGTCCTTGGTGGAGCGCCTAGTTATCCCTAAATGGTCTTTAATCTCTGAAATAAAACAGTTTGATTTTTGTTTTTTGATCATGGAGGTCATGAGCTTACCTCCTCTGTCCCCATGGGCATAGATCCTGTGCTGGAAGTGGAGGAATTGTTTTGCAGTGCGGGAGTTTATAATGTCTTTCAGTTTTTCTCTAAGGGAGCGCAATTCTGCGTCCGAGTTGGTTCTAAGGGAGGCCTTGCGAAGTCTTTCGATTTTTGAGATGTTGGAGAGAATGGAGTCGAGTTCAAACTGTGACTCTTTTTTAAGTTTAGAAGCAATAGAGATGAAGGCCCCTCTTATCACAGATTTGTGGGCTTCCCATGTAATTGTGGGGCAAGTGTCTGAATTTGCATTGATGCTAAAATATGCCTCTAGTTGTTTTTTGATTGAGTCAGTCACATCTGATCTATCGAGGAGTGATTCGTTTAACCTCCAGTTCCAGTCTTTCCTCGGGAGCTGAGCAAAGTTAACTTGGATCCATACCGGGGCATGATCTGAGACAGATATCACATCTATTTTGGCCTTAGTGACATGGGGTAATAGGTCAGTGGAGAGGAGAAAGTAGTCTAAGCGTTGATAGGAATTTCGAGGGTTAGAGTAAAAGGAGAAGTCTTTTGTAGTGGGATTAAGGGTTCTCCAGACATCTATTAAGTTTAGGTCAGAAAAATCTTGTTGAAGCCTGCCTCTGGCTTTCTGCGGTGTGGAGGAGGAGCCTGTGGAGGTGTCTAAAGAGGGATCTAGTGCTAGATTGAGGTCGCCTGCAAATATGATTGGGCCTTCAGCAAATAACTCTAGCTTTTTGAGGACCTCTAGTAGCCAAGGGACCTGGTCTTTATTGGGAGCATACACATTTACAAACGTATATTTCTGAGAGGCGATTGTGCCTTTGAGGAACAAGAACCTGCCATCTGCGTCTGCATATGTCTGTGCGGAATGGAAGGGAACTGAGTGGTGGAAAAGGATGGAGACCCCTTTTGTGGCTGCCGAGGGGTTGGTGGAGTGGAAAGAAAGGGGGAAGTATTTTGTTGAGAAGCGCGGGATTTTTCCAGTTTTGAAGTGTGTTTCTTGCAGAAAAGCTATTTTGGTGCGAAGTCTTTTAAGGATGGTAAATATTTGTGATCGTTTATTGGGGGAGTTTAGTCCGTGGACATTGAAGGAAGTGAGAATGTGGTCTGACATAGCGGGGAAGGGCCTGGCCGCAGGTCGCAACCAGCCAAAGAGATACAGGAAGGGAGTAAGCAGTGAGGTATTAGAGGGAGGAGAAGAAAAAAGGGAGGGGTTGGGAATAAAGGGCGCGTAGGGAGCGAAGGGGAGGGGGAAGCGTGAGGGGCGTAGAGAGAAAAGGGAAATGGAGAGGGAGAAAAAGTGAAAGAGAGGAGAAGGGGGGGGTTCAGACGGAGAAGGAGTGTTAGAGAGGATAGGATAGGGAGGATCGGGGAGGGAAGAGGGGAAAGTGTATCTGACTACGGCAACTGAGGGAGAATAATGTAAAGTCAGGGAGAAATAATTTTTTTTTTTTTTTTTTTTTTTGGCGAGGGTGCCTGAGACTCGCCAGAGGTTAGCAGAGAAAATTTTCCGAAGCTATCCGAGTATGGATAGCGGGTGGGTGGGGAACGAAGTAAAAGTCCTAATCGTCACAGCCTACCTGACGACCCTAAAGAGAGTGGCGTGTAACTAAATGGGTTGAGAATGGAGTGATGTGAGTTGAGAAGTGGGGAGAGCTGCAGAGGTAGTGGGGGGGAGGGGGTAGGTAGAGGTGAGGGGGGGGGAGGATGTGGGGGAGAAAGAGAGAGGATAAGGGGAAGGGGGGGGAAGGGGGAGGGGGAGGGGAACCGGGAGTTTTAAAGCTTTGGGGAGAGTTCCACGAGATTGAGGCAGTGAGGGCTATGACACTGGGAGTAGTCTGGTGCTACTGTTAGCTAAAGTCAGCAGGTGAGAGTAGGGGTTCAGGTATGAGCCGAACAGGGCGGGCACGACACCACAGAGATAATTTAGTAAAATAGTAACAAATATAAATTTCTGAGTCTCTATTAAGAGAAGAGGGAGGGATGAAAGACAAGTTTTTGGTAGGTTGAAGAGAGAAGCAGGAGCAGGATGGAAAGGGAGAGAGAGAAGAAAAGGCAAGGGGTAGGAGCAGAGGAGGGAGAGAGGGAGGGGAGGTTGAGAGTGAGTGACATCAGAGAAGAGCAAGCATTGATGAGGAATAGTATATCAGTGAGACTACTATGGCTATGAAATCCAAATACTAGATGAGAAATATGTCACACTAAGACAAAAAACTTAATGAACTTAGTAAGAAGCTTAATATAACTGATTAACTTGACCAGAGAAAAAAGTTCTTAACATAAAACATTGTGGGCTAGTTTAAGGAGGCCTAAAGCCGTAGAGTAAGGCGGGGGGGAGAAGGAAAGGGGAGGGAAGAGAGGAGGGGGAGGGGACCATCACCCCTGACCGTGGGACCCAGCTGGGAGACCCAGGGGCAGGGGGGAAGGAGAGAGCCCTTATTGTACACAAGGCATATGCATTAAGTAAGAGTAAGAATGACATATATTATGTAGGATGCATCACACTGTGAGAGCTCAGCAAAGAACTTAGTATAACTGTGAATGCGGGTAGAGATAAATTCTTTACATATAACGCTGCGGGCTAACTTGAGGGAAGGGGAGGAGGGGGGGGGGAGGAGGAGAGGGAGGCTAGAGGGGATCCATCGCCCCCGGCCGCGGAACCCGAAACAGGGGACTCGGGGCCAGGGGAGAGGGAAAGAACCCTCAATAATACACAAGGCAATAACATTAGGTGAAGAGACTCATCTGAATGGGGGGATTCCGAGCAGTGTTGTGAGGAAAGGTCCCGTTGGGTTTATATCAAGGGAGGAGAGCATTGGATCCAGATAGAGAAGCTGGTACGGAACCGATGGTAAAGTTTATAGCAGAAAACGTGGATGCTCTACCGGTCCTGTCCGTCCCCAACGGTAGAGGACACCTTGGGGTGATGTGTCCCTGAGAAGTAATACTAGGTGGGTGTCATAACAAGAAATAACAGAACATAACAGAGGTCTGTTAAGGGAGAGTGTCAAGAAAAGGGGGTTGGCGACAAGGCTGAGGAAGAATCAGTCACTGATAATGCCCCTAGCAACCGGCTTCTTCTGTTTCGGAGATTTAGATCTGCAATATGGTGCCTGTTTCTCCAGGGTGGGTAAGGGTGGCCAATCGTGCACATCCTCGGGGAGCATTGACCAAGATGGTATGGGTATTGGGTCCAGACCCAGTAATGGCCACGCTGTAGCTAAGTCTTCAGGGGATCTGATATATATCCTGTGGCCCTGATTCATGACAGAGAGACCGAATGGGAACAGCCACGCATAAGATAAGCCTTTTTCTCTCAGGGTAGCTAGCAATGGTTTCAATAATCTCCTCTTAGCGAGTGTGGAGGGTGCCAGATCTTGATATAGCTGTATTTCATGGCCCTCATACATTAGGGGTCTCTTGTCCCTTGACGCCATGAGGACTTCTGTTGTGTCCACAGAAGTCAATAGACCACATATTATGTCCCTAGGAGGCTCTGTAGTTGCAGGCTTAGCCCTAATGGAGCGATGTACCCTCTCAATCTGGATGGATGCAGCCCTCTCTGAGCCTAGGATGTCTGTAAAGATGGACATGATCTCCCTCAGAGAGTCTGGGGGGAAAGACTCAGGTAAGCCCTTCAGTCTGATGTTTCTTCTCCTGTTCCTATTCTCCAAGTCCTCAATCATGTCATGGAGGCGATTGAGATGGTTGTGATGATTGGAGATATGCAATGCTGCTGTGGCTGTGTGTTGTGTTATGTCCGTGTGGGCAGACTCCAGTCTATCTACGCGGCCTTCCATGTGTTGGAGCTCAGCTCTCATCTCAGCTAGTTCGGCCATAACTGGGGCAATAGTTTTTGCTAGGGCCTTCATGAGGAAGGCTTGGGTAATGGGGCGCGTACCTGTGTCCTGTGTATCTGCGCCAGACATGCTCTCCACGTCAGACTCTTCAGCCGCGTCCCCTGACTGCAGATCTTCGGGCGCCATCTTGCGCGCCAAGGCCGGAGCCTGAGAGGCCTTTTTTCGGAAGAATTTGTGGAGTTCTGCCGAACTGGACCTGCGGTTTGGTGTCCCCGGTAGGTCCCCTCCATGTTCCCGGTTTTGTTTGCCCATTTTCAGGCGGTTAGTTGCGGTAGGGTCGGGGTAAGGCTGCTCTGTAGACGGAGCTGCAGGCTCAGACCTCCATCCACTTCAGCGGTTAGGCTCCGCCCCCCAATGTATTTGTATCTTGCAGTTTTCTCAGCGTGAGGGAAGAACTTTCACCTAAAAACAGAGAAATTCCACCATTCATAGACCAGGAAAAGATTGATATTCTGCAAGCCCCACGAGCCGCAATTATGTAATTACACATTTAATATCCTATAATTATAGGCCAGGAAAGAGTCATTATTATGAGAACGCTGAATATCAATACAGGAGTCGTAAAACAATCCCGGAAAATGGAACACAATTAAACCTATTCAGTCCCGAGAACGTGCTCGGCAATAGTACGGGCTGATCCTAGTAACCAAAGTTTTATTGTACCACTTAGACTGAGTATATTCAGCCCCCAATTTTGGTCAATTTTTGGTGACAATTGGAGATGGACAAACCAATTCATAACCAGAGATGAGCAAACTGGTTTGTAATGAAAGAAAAGTCGATTAAGAATTTTACCAAAATTTTTGGTTCAGCTGAACCTGAAATTATAGGGGTTCTTGCTCTAAGAACCATTATTATCCTGGGTCTCTTCAGGCCCAGGGGAGGAAATTTTAAAATATAGATGTTCAGCCCCCAATGCTGTGAGAGAACTCTCTCCAGCGACGCCTCCATCTTCTTCAGCAACCGCCTCTTCATTCATCTTCTTCCTGCTGGGGGTCACACTTCGACCAGCGGTCATTTTTGGAGGCAGCTTACGCGCGCATGCACAGTATGCTCCTGTAGTTCTATGGAGTATAGAGCATACTGCACATGCACACATAAGCGGCCTCCAAAAAATGGCGTGTGCACTCGGCTCTGCCTGCAGCCCGATGGCAGAGCCAACTGCGCAGGCGTCGAAGTGTGACCCCCAGCCTATCGGGATCCAATCTTTCTCGATTCCGATCGCTCAGCCCTAATTGTATATTATATATACAATGAGGTTGAGCCGATATTGAGATTTCAAAATCCGATTTCCAATCATTTTCCAGCCAATCCCCATCGTGATCTTGAAATTTTCTCGATTGTCAATCGGGATCTCATCTTTCCTGATCCCAATCGCTCAACCCTATTCATGATTTTTTTCTAGATGAAAAATTCAACTCCAGGAAGAATTTGATGCTGAATGTTTCCATTTGACCATATTCCACATCAAATTCCGCACCTGCTCAGCAAAATGTTTTGTCTCCCATTCACTTCAACAGGAGTTATCAGGGGTTAGCAGGGGTGGTCGCCTAAGGTCACCATACAGCATAGTTTCTTTGAGAGTGTCGAGTATTTATGTGATTGAAGATGGAACCCAAAGAAGACCCTGACGTGATTTATAGGAGTGTCGTACATCCTTATTATATTACACACCATCCCTTGGTGCACCGTTAGTAGAGATGTCCGAGGTTCGAAATCCAATTTGAACAGCCGCACACTGTTCGGCTGTTCAAACGGATTTCGAACCCCGTTATAGTCTATGGGGGGAAATGCTCGTTTCAGGGGTAGGCAAAATTTGATAACATTATACTTACCAAGTCCACGAGTGACTGGATTCCCCTTGAAGTCTTCTCCCGGCGCAGCGCCCCCGCGGCGTCTTCCGGCTGGAATTCACTCTGCCTAGGCATCGGGGCCTAGGCAGAGCCGACTGCGCATGCGCGGTCGGCTCTGCCCGGCCCGGTGCCTGAGCAGAACCAACTGCGCATGCGAGAGCATGCCCATGCATGCGCAGTCGGCTCTGCCTAGGCCGGATGCCTAGGCAGAGTGAATTCCAGCCGGAAGACGCCGTGGGGACGCTGCACGGAGAAGACTTCGAAAGGTAAGAGAAGAACCAGCGTTGATTGGCAGAATGTATAGCATTCTGCCAATCAATGCTGGTTCTGCATCGAACCTTAAACTTCGAACAGCTAGTAGTGTTCGATCGAGTAAGAGTATCTCGAATACCGTAGTATTCGATCGAACACCTACTCGATCGAACACTACTCGCTCATCTCTAACCGTTAGCATTCCCAGAATACCTTTTCAAGTTTACTGAGTTACAAGACTTAAAGAAAGCAACAAGATAGTAAAAATTGGTTTGGCACTAAACCATGGTGAGGAGTCTTAGGACCGCTCCCATTTTTCACCCTTATCTCTCCATTGGGTGGTGGATGTTCTGTAGACTGTGTCAGGCAGATAATGTAGAGCAGGATAGCCAAGGCGCTCAGTCAGAAGATAGTCCAAATCCAAGTATGACCCAAGATATAATCAGAAGAGAAGATACAAGGCTTAAACTCAAAGACGATACAGGAAGGAGCTCATCCTGATATTCGGAGGTCTGGAGGCCAATGTCCATTGAAAAATACCAGTCAAGCTGACATCATCAGGTCAACCTATGACCCTGGTAAGCAGATGTGGCCCGGACCAGAAATCTGGAAGGTAAGAAGTTGTAAAGATTGGGGGAAATGTTCCTGAACCAGAAAACGATTTGACTCATTACTTAGTCACCGTCAATATCTGCCAAGGAACTCATCTATTCTAATAACACACATGGAGAACCCTCCTTACCATGGGATCTATGTCATAGATATAAGGTATGATAAATGGGATCCATCCCTCCAGCAGACGTCATTCTCCTGTCTAGGCCTCTGCAGTTCAATATGGAAGGTCAATGCCTATTTAGGGAATCAATTTGCTCTGTGCAGAGTTGATATTGAATAGGAAACGTGTGAGGATCAAGACGGATTGCTCCATCACAAGACCTACTGGACTTTCCTAACTCAATATAATGTGTTTGCTTTGGTGCCGTGACTTTTCTATGGACAGGAAATCTATAGCACGGGAACGTATTGACATGTGGAAATCTGTTCTCACTGTGTTGACCTGCACGCTGGTCTTGAGTTTACCCTCACAAAAATACTAAAAGGGGCTTTCTAGGACTACAGTATTGACAACCTACTCTTGGAATAGGAAAATGGTATCAGATGGGGGTGCGGAGTCTAAGATCAGACACACAGCAGTCTCCATTGTGGTCCGATCTTAGACTCCGCCTCCTCATAGACGAGCCTCTGGCAGAACCAGCGTTGATTGGCCGAATGCTGTACACTGTATAGCGCTCGGACAATGAATGCTGGTCAATGCATTCCTATGGGAAAACGTCAGCTCCCGCATAACCGAAAGCTGCCAGCTCTCCCGACTAGCAAGGAGGAGCCTGCTGCAGAACCAGCATTGATTGGCCAAATGCTATACAGTGTCAATGCGTCAATGCTGGTTCTGCAGGACGAGTAAGTTCACATTAGCGCTTGCCTCCCATCTGTAAGGAGTCCGCAGGAGGACCCCCCCCCCCCCGAACGGAATATCAGCGCAACTGCAAGCGCTGTGCAGTTAAAGCGCATGGACACGTTATAGTCTATGGGGTCCGTGGGCTTTATCTGCACAGCGCTCCTCCTAAACACTCTCCTCCTGCTACTCGTGGACTTGGTGGCTCTCCTTTAGTCGAATAGTGGTTTCCCCTGAATCGAGCATTTTTCCCCATAGACTATAATGGGATTCGATATTCGATCGAGTAGTTGAATGGTCAGGCTCTACTCAAAACGAATATCAAATCTCGAATATTTCACTACTCACTCATCTCTAACTGTAATGTCTCTTCAACATTGTTTGTGAACATGGAGGACATTATCTAAATAACACGTTTAGGGTGACATAGAAACTTCCTATTTATGCAGGGAAGTGTAGCTCAGCTCTATGAAGTGATTAGCTGCAGTACTACACACTACCTGTGGACAGCTGTGGCGCTGTTTTGTGGATAATTGTGACTTTTGTTACCACTACACTTTCTTTATTGGGTTCTTTTTTTGTTTCTCTGATGTTTAAGCGTCTTTGAGTTCGCGGTGTCACCACGGTGGCATTTTGCAGTCAAGAGTAAATGTGTTGAGCTTAACTATTGCTCTAATCATTAATAATTCTGTCACTGATGTCAGGCTCTTATTTGTCTGCGGCTCTGCTGGGAATCAATAGCACTTTTCTCTCTCTACATTCATCTGCAGAGTGATGTCCTCTTGAGTGAAAAGCCAATTATATTATCATGATTATACAAATAATAAGAAAGAAGTAACGTTACCCCGGGATATTACTTATTAATGGCCAATTACCACCCCAGCAAACACCGAAAAAGTTCTATCTGTTCTATCTGTTTATTTTGTATTTGTATTCAGTTCTACTATTTTCTATATTGTATATATATATATATATATATATAGTTGTATTTTACTACTTTTTGTCTATTTTTATATTTTTTTTCCTATTGAATTTTGTATTGACTATTTTCCAATACTTGCAAATTTTTTATTTTTCTATTTTCAATTAATTTTCTTTTCTTTTTTTTACAATGTTGTTCTATTTTACTATTGTTATAATCTTATTTTTATTAATTTCTATTTTTACATTTCTTTTCTTTATTTCTTGTTTTTATTTTGTTCGTAATTTACCATTTCGAGTTTTTCTTTAATTTTTAATTTAAAAAAAACCCAAAACATTTATTTATTATTTTTCAGTTTTACAATTTTGTTCAATTTGAGAAATTTTTTAATTTTATTCCTTTTTACTATATCTCTGTAACGTCTCTGCCTGTTCGGGTCACTGCGCCGCCCTCTGTTCGCATGCTGCGGTGCAGGAGGCGTGTGCAGTTTCATTCCTTGCTTAGAGTTTTGGGTTGCAATGTGTGAACACAGCTCTATTTCTGTAATTGATTTTCTACCACACTCATCTGCCTTTACCTTCATTTCCCTCTGCTCCTCTAATAGTTAAGTTTAACCTTACCCTATGATTGACAGCCTGCATTCCTATCAACTCCAGGGCAGTTTCTTCCTTCCTATTTATTCTTGGCTCACATTCACTTTGGTGCTTGCTATTGCCTTGTGCGCGCTGGCTTTTCCCTTGCTGTTTGTTCTTATATTCTGATTCTTGACCTCTGGCTTTCCCTCGACTGTTACCGAACCCTTGGCTAGCTGACCTCCCTTGTTCTTTGTCTTGTCCACGTTTTGTGTGTCATGTATTTAGGAAGGGTATTGTCATCCAGTTGTCGCCTATTACCTAGGATAGGACCGGCAAGCAGGAAGGGACAGTGGGGGGTTCCAGATCAGGTCTCACTGTCTCTTGTGCCCCTTCCTCCAGGGCTCATCTACAGCACTGGGGAATTGCTGTCTAGCACTTCCCTAACAATCTCTTTTTGCTATATATTTCTTTACTTCACTTTTATTTGTTTTTGTTGTTGAATTTTTTACTATTTTCTTTTTAATCATATTTTACTATCTCACATTTTTGTTGATTTGTAACATTTTCTAACTATTTTTCTCCATCCTTTTTTTTGCTATTTTCAATTACTTTTCAGTTTTTCCTGTTTAATTATTTTACTATTTTTCTGTTTTTACATTTTTGTACCGCAGTTTACCATTTTTCGGATTTTATTTATGACTATCTTTCTATTTTCCTATTTTTTTCTTTCATTTCTTTTTGTTATTAGAAGTTCTCGGAGATATCTTTACTCCGGCACAATCGCACTGCAGTAGACTATTAATGCGGCTCATTAGACATTCATGGTCTTTGGTTATTATTAGATGCTAACCGCATGTTTCTCTAAGATTAATTTGTAGCTATGGATAAAGTGAATAGAACTTAGTTAAAACGCTTCCCTCTGTATTGTATTGTATAGGATTAGGCTTCTATATTTTCTTACGGATTATCTACAAGACATAGGGAACTGGATATTTAAAGAGGTTATCCTGGGGTTCATAGTCATACCAAAAGTACTGAAAGACTATTAAAGGGGTGTTCTGGTTACCAGTACTTTTTTTTATCCTGATGGATGTACTGGCGTACAGTGGCAGCCCCATCCACTGTATACTGCAGCTCCCGACCTATTACTTGAATAGAGCTGCTTGCAGTCCTATCCAGTGGATCAGCTGCTCGGGGCAGGGTCGGGATGTCAGGGTCATCAGTATACAAAAAAATCATCTATAGAATAAAAAAAACCCTCTTTAATAAGGCTTTAAATTACATTGCAGAATTTCTACCATAAAAAAGTTACTCTTTATGTTTGCTCCCTTGTGTCACCCATGGCGGTTTTTCTGGGGCATGGTCTAGACCAGGGGTAGGGAACGTACGGCTCTCCAGCTGTTGCAAGACTACAACTCTTAACATGCATACTTGCTCTGCTGTTCTTGAAACTCCCATGGAAGTGAATGGAGCATGTTGGGAGTTGCAGTTTCACAGCAGCTGGAGAGCCAAAGACTCCCTACCCCTCCTCTAGACTTAAATGGTTTTTCGGGATAAAAACTAATCCCTACACTAATCTAAACACCCTCCCGCGGCCTACTTTCTAAATAACATAATTTATCAAAATGGTATAGTTACCCATATCCCTGGGGCAGTTATGTGACCGCCCCATGGACATTTGTTGGTTATCCGATGACGATACGTTTCCCCGGTTCCAGAAAAGGAACATCGCTACTACTTCCCCCCCCCCCCCATATACTCCATCATACTTATCTGTCTTTCTTCGAGGCTTCTTTCTGCGGGATGGCTCTTCCCTGTTTTTTGACTGTTGGCACATGCTATAGACCAATAATCCACGTCTAATGTACAGCTCCCTTGCCTGCCCTGTAGAGGTGGATCATCAGCAAGGCTGGAACAATAGCACATACTGGCAGAATCAGAAAAGAAGAAGGGGCCGCCCCGCAGGCGAAAGAGAGGAAAGAAGACAGGTAAGTTTATGATGGGGTCTTCGGCTGAGCTGAGTAGGTAGGGAAGGGCTAGAAGTGGGCGGCATAGCTAGACAGACGGGGAAGGGGTGTATGGGAGGGAGAGAGGAGGAAGGGAGAAAGGAGGGGGGAGTGAGGTGAGATGGAGCTAGCGTGGAAGTTACATAGCAGGAAGCTGAACTAAGCAAACAAATTCAGAAGTTATCAGAATCTCCAAGACACACCCAGAAATCACTAAAAACACTACTAAAAGTATATGGTTGCAATTATTAACCCATTAATAGCAGGCATACAAAAAAAATTGTCAGAAAAAAATCTTCTCTCTAGGGGCCACACGGTGGCTCAGTGGTTAGTACTGCAGCCTTGCAGTGCTGGAGCCCTGGTGTTCAAATCCTGCCATAGGCAAAAAAATCCATCTGCAAAGAGTTTGTATGTTCTCCCCGTGTTTGCATGGATTTCCATCCCATATTCCAAAAAAGACATCCTGATAGGGAAAAAAATGTACATTGTGAGCTCTATGTGGGGCTCACAATCTACATAAAAAAAAAATCTTTTCTCTGTATATACTGTATAAGTAATGGTGAGATCCAAAGCAATATTCTCTGTAAGCATTTGTGGCTAGTGAGCAGGAAAGTTAGGGACCTGGGCACTGTTTTTTCTAATCTGGGCTACACAGAGCTGCTCTAATCCCTAATAAGTGGCAATAAAACAGTCGGCTACACAGGAACACTAAGCATCCAAATAGTGACATACAATGTCTAGGTCCAACATAGCGAAGGTTATTGTCTTCCTCACTGGTGGTCTAGGGCAGAAACGGGGGATAATACCATCATTCCTGGTTGTCTATGGCAAGAAAGTGTCAATCTGTTTTCCAAGCTGTAAATAGAAAAACAGTGCCTCCTGTTTACATCTTAGAAAACAGATTTGTATATTTTTCCCATAATCCCCCAGTAGAGCAAAAATGGATTTGTAAGTCTCCATACGCCTGTGAAGATGCTCACTCCTTAAGGAGTGATATTATCCGCAGATCCTTGGTCTCTTACCCTGCCAAACCAGTATCCCTACGCTGTGCTGAAGAGATCCAACAGATCGAAACTGTGCTGTCCACAGCTGTGAGTCTTGGCAGTTCCCATAGTCCCAACAGCGGCACAATACAGGGCCATGTGCCGCTGGTGGGATGACAGGGAATGATTCATGTCTCAAGGTTTTGCTTTTTTTCCCCCTTCCTCTGGATTAATAGGGAGAAATAAAATTCATCCGTAATATCTACTGCATGTAACTGCAGATGTGTCCACTCTCAGACTTGGGTAATATCTCCAATTTCTCATGCAACCAGTGCAATACAATATCCCAATGTGCCAGGAAACCTCTCGAAAGGCTGCAATCCACAACCTAACCACTGGTTGTCCACACATCAGAAAACATTATTGTCTTGACCAACGTACCTGGATCTGGACATGTCAAAGAAAGAAATGCAACGCTCTACAGTGATTCGGTCCAGGCTATCCATGGACTTCTCCACTAGAATACCTACAATACAAAAGTCCACACAAGTTGCGGAGGAATAGCATAGGGTGCGTCTGTCTCATGCAAAAGCCGTGAGACCTCCCACGTGCCAAAATTGGCGTACAATCCCAACCCTAACAATATTCTAAACTTATATTTTTCTTCTAAAACCTTTTTCGTGTTCAGTTTATTTTACAGAATTAAAAGGGCAATGTTGTTTCGTCGCCCCCTAATATCTTCGAAATTGTATGTTCCAGATGCTACATGCATATCGCACACGCATAACCCATAATCATCCCCAAACAACAACATCCAGCTCGGCTAATGTTCAGGTGCAGGATATGGTCTTGCTAGCTGAGATGTTACCCTTTGAGGCATCTACAGGGGGCCAAGTTATGTGCTGTCCAGCCCCACTTCTACCTTTTGATGGCGCTCCACAGGACCAAATTTTTCCCGTAATACCAAATGGCTTTCTCATTGTTGAGCTTTGTAAATGAATGGTATGCACACTAATAATTTCCCGCGTATCTAGGGGAACATTTATACAATGTTATTTTTGCTGTCAAAATCACAGCTGGAAAGTTGCTTAGTGCTATTCTCCCCCGAAGCTATCCGACTAACAGGAGCGGGAGACATTATCGGCATTCATGGCTCTTTATTAAAGTAATACAGCAAGAAATGATAAAGGGAAGCGCGAGTCCGCAGGGAACGGCAGAGGAAGACCAAGGGTCAGCATTTACCGACGTGCGATTTGCAAACTATATTAATACAGTGTACGTATCGGAATTCTTCCCGTCGTTCAACTTGAAGCTTCAGGCTGGTACCTGGCTGACATTCAGCAATAAAAAATGAGCACGTAAATACATAATTTTATCATAGGCGTTCTTTAAAACATATAAAAGAGGCTGAAGAACAGCAATTATGTCGCACTCGCTTGTCAAGGAATCATCTCGGAATATAAAAGTAACACGTTGTTCGCATTGTTATGGTAACCAAGTGGTTGGAGAGCACACATCTACTTAACTAAACCGTCTTTGAAAATTATTCGGAATAGGAGTATTATGCAATGTTTCCGCTAGACAGCTAATGAAAGGTCTTGTTTTGGCGTGTATATAAGTGCTAAATGGCAGCTTTATCTTGGATTGACTCCTGTTTGGCATTGGGATGTCATCAAACAGATGTCACTCTTAGAAACCAAGACAGTTGTTTGCACGTGGAGACTGGGCTTAGTCAACCTCTATTCTACCCAACACCTATGTACAAATATAAACCCGCTTGGACCAAGTTACTTATTTCCAAGAGGAACAAAGGCAAAAGAGTCAACATGCCCAATCTTTCCTTCTCCCAGGACATGTCAGAAGATCCTCATGCAGATAAGAAAGGCCATTCTCATAAAAAATGGTGAGATTAGTCAACTATCTTCTCAAGTTAAAAAAGTTCAACACAGCATGGTGTAGGTATAAATGGGTGCACGTTATGGACCCCGGAAGAAAAAGCAGCACTCCAGGATTCCAAAATGCAAAGTGGATTCTTTATACCATGTCAAACAGTAACATTTTGGTCCCAAGTGACTGGACTTTTCTCAGCTTTCTTCTTAGGTTTGTGGGAGCCGTAAGGGCTTGTTCACACGGGCACCAAGGGGGCGGATTATGGCGCGTAATCCACATCATAATCCGCCCCCTCACAATGGTGTTCTGTGTAGACCGCCAGGATACTTTTTTCCTTGAGTGGCAGGAAAAAGAAGCGGGCTGCCCTTTCTTCAGGCAGATTCCGCAGCTTGTTGAGCCAAGCGGCAGCAACCTCCGGAGTCGACCCATTCAATTGAGCCTGCTCCGGAGGGGGAAGCTGTGACAGTCGTGGCAGGCAGGTTTTGACCCAAGAGTGACACGGCTCTCCGTGTCACTCTCGGTGTTAAAATCTGCCCCGCCGCCCCCAGTATGAACTTAGATTACCTAAAAGGAACTTTTTAGGTAATCTAAATTTGGGACACTGAGTCCTTATGGACTGGTGGTTTAGTATTCTAAATATCCTTATATAAAATCTATCTCATTCCCCAAAAAATAAGTGATCTGGTTCAACAACTTGGCTTCACTGTGCATGTACCCCACATCAAGCACATGCGCAGTGAGGCAGAAATATATTACCCTGGCTTCATCACATGACTGTGCAGGTACCAAGGACAATTTGATTCATCAAACTCATCCCTTGACAAGAGAAAAACCTTTTTGGAAAAAACTCAAGGTTTCTAAAGAGACATTTGGGGCACTAAGTCACTAATCCAATGAGGACCTGCTTAGCGTACCAAATTCAGGAGACAGGTTCTTTATGGGAATAGTCAATCAAGATTGTAGTCCCAATAAAAATCTTTAATACCGTAAGGAACTAGTCATCTTCTCCTGCCATTGAGAAGTCTACCATACATTTCGTTGTAACATTACCCTAAAGTATTGTAACTCCAAAGGCAAATAGATTTTTTTTACTGTTTTCTTTTTCAGATTTTTTTAAATCACTTGTATCAAAATATTTTTTTTTTTTTCGTTTTACATAAGGTTTTTGTTCAAAACTATTTTCTAGCTGAGGTGGGGAGTACAATTAGAACATTTGACATAAATTTATGAAAAGGACCTCCTAAAAAAATTTAAGAAAAGGGTCATCTAGAAATTTATGAAAAACACCTCCTAAAAATGTATGAAAAGGACCTCCTAACAAATTTATGAAAATGATCATCAAAAATTTCTGAAAAGGACCTACTAAAAATTTCTGAAAAGGACTTCCTAAAAATGTATGAAAAGGACCTCTTAACAAATTTATGAAAAGGACCATCAAGAAATTTATGAAAAGGACCTCCGAACAAATTTATGAAAAGGACCATCAGGAAATTTATGAAAAGGGCTTCCTAAAAATTTATGAAAAGGACCTCCTAAAAAAATTATGAAAAGGACCATCTAGAAATTTATGAAAAGGACCTCCTAAAAATTGATGAAAAGGTCCTCCTAAAAATTTATGAAAAGGACCTCCTAACAAATTCATGAAAAGGACCTCCTAAAGATGGATGAAAAGGACCATCTAGAAATTTATGAAAAGGACCTCCTAACAAATGTATGAAAAGGACCATCTAGAAATTTATGAAAAGGACCTCCTAACAAATGTATGAAAAGGACCTCCTAAAAATTGATGAAAAGGACTTCCTAAAAAATTATGAAAAGGACCTCCTAACAAATTTATGAAAATGATCTCTTAGAAATTGATGAAACGGACCTCCTAAAAATATATGAAAATTAACTCCTAATCAGTTTTGTGCATTTACTTTTTAAAAAGTAAATTAAAAACTTTCTACGCCTACTACGAGCAGATGATATTTGTGCCAAAAATGTCCTTTATCCAAGTTAGTAAATGGTGATTAAATCTAGTTTCCTTGGAGACCACGGCCCTTTTCAAACTAGATGCGTGAAAAGAAAGTAAAACAAATTGTTCAATTTTTTAAAAAATGGCAAAAACAGATTCATAAGATTCACAATGTCACCATTCTCATCAGCCCCGTCCCCACTGAGGCTCACAATCTAATGTTAACACAAAGACCAAAGTGATAGGAAGACAAAAAAACTCATCAGTAAATTTTTGGAGTTTGTGAAGACCCTGGAGAAAACCCACAAGAACTTGGAGATATCATGTAGGAGGGGGTGAGCTGTCTCGCAAGAACTTTGGTACGTTCTACTCTGCTGACCTACTCAAGGACAGGAAAGTAGGGTCCTTAATACTCCGGTACATGGAGAAATTCAGCTAAAGAAAGTACACACACCATTTCAGATCATGTAGTCACGAGAACTTTACTGAGGTACCGTATTTGTTAACCTCAAAAGAAGTGATCGGACAAAGTAGTTGCTCAGGGGTTGCAAAAGTTTTCTCGATGGTCTAGTAGGACATTCAGGAACCATTTGTCCAATGGCAGTACACAGCAACATTTCTACTCATACAGGGATCACTCTCGGCTCACACAGTCCCTGCTTTGCCAGGTCTGTTCTCCAAGGTTCACTTCACTAGCTTTTGGGTAAAGCCCTGGCTCCAATCTGACCTCTGTTTATAGGACGCTTCCAATCCCAAGCCATCAGGCTGTACCTTGAGGAGCACAAAAATGACACTGCTTCTCATCCATTTTGGCCAACAAATAGCCAGAAATTTGAAATGTAGATGCACCAAATATCGTTCACCAATGGTAGACTTTGAGAACAGATTGGCCAAGTTGGATATTCTCTGCTTACTGTTGGATGAAAATACCGATCATGTTGTTAACGTTGATGTTTCTATGAATGATCCCATCGTCAATCTGTTGAAATGTAATGTGTATGTCTGGCGTTAACCTTTGGGAAGTGAGGACCCAACAAAAGTTGACTAACCAAGGTCAAAGGTGATAACATCCACCACCTTACAACCATACAAATGTCATGCACATGTCAATTTCAATGAGATACAAGTCCTGGTTCAAAGTGTTGCACGAGATCAATGCTAACCCCTGAACCACCACTAACCACCGAGCCACCCTATATGAATTAGGGAAAGCTACTATATATATATAGTACTTTGCAGAAGTTTTAGGCCAGTGTAGAAAAAAGTAAAAACAGAAGATTTAATAATTTATTTTTGTCAATGTAAATGCCATCAATATTCGGTGTGACCTTTACCCTTTGGAGGAGGAGTCCTGGAAGTATCGAAACGGCCCCCACAGATATAGCCCTGATCTCAACATCATCCAATCTGTCTGGGATGACATGAAGAGTTAGGCAGATTGGAGAAGATCTGTACTTGGTTCTCCAAGATGGTGGCAACAACCTCCCTGTCGAATTCTGCCAAAATCTGTGTGCAAGAACTGAGAAGAACTGATGGAAGGCAAAGGGCAAAGGCCACACCAAATATTGAAGGGATTTACATTTCTATTTTAAAGCATGTATAAAAATAAGAATAGACATGGTCTACCTTCACACTTCCAAAAATAAACTATTAACCATTCTATTTCTGAAAGCATTCTCTTGTGCATTTTTTCCGGGCCTGTCTATAACTTTTGCACAGTCTGTGATGATATAGGTATCGGGGAACAATATTAGGACCATTATGAAAGTGTTTTGTCAGATCTCTAATAAACATGACGTCGTTACAATGGAGAGTGGATCCGGTTACACAGTGTCAGGCTTCATTAATGCAATGTATGGCCCCTTCAGCACACACCTGTGTCATGTCTGCACACATAATTGCCGTACCGCCGCCGCTCGCCGGCTTAATGGGGTAATTTGCCACGCCTTTCAAGCGGTGGACAGCTGCTGCTATTAAAAATCACCTCAGGATTAACGTCTAAATCCCATCTTAGCGTCTTTAGGGGTTTGAGAAGTAGCCATAGCAACATAAGGAGACTGCAAATTATTGAGGCTAATAATAGCTTGATTATAATGTTATTGAAGCAGAGTCTATGAGGTGACTGAATTATTAAGTAACATCCTTTCAATGAGAAAACTTGTAGGACTATACTTGCTTAACTCTTTAGATAAAAGGACAACGTTGCCCTTCAGGTCATTTTTTTTTTTTTTTTTTTTTTGCCTCAATGCATTCCGAGATTCCGAGACACATTCCGAGATTCTGAGATCGCATTCAACAGTGAATTTCCATGATTCCAAGTCAGATTCTAATACTCCAATATCACATTCTGAAATTCCGAGATCACGTTCCAAGATTCCGAAATCACATTACGAGATTCTGAGATCACGTTCCAAGATTCCCAGATAACATTCTGAGATTCAAAGATCATGTTCCAAGATTCCGAAATCACATTCCATGTTCACATTCCAAGTTTCCAAGATCACATTCCAATATTCCAATATTACATTCTGAGATTCCGAGATCATGTTCTAACATTCCACAAACACATTACAAGATTCCGAGATCACGTTCCAAGATTCCTAAATCACATTACGAGATTCTGAGATCACGTTCCAAGATTCCAAGATAAAATTCCAATATTCCGAGATCATGTTCCATGGTCACATTCCAAGTTTCCAAGATCACATTCCGATATTCCAATATTACATTCTGAGATTCCGAGATCATGTTCCAAGGTTGTGAAATCACATTCCAAGATTCCGAGATCACGTTCCGAGATTCCGAGGTCACATTTTGAGTTCCCGTTCCAAGATTCCAAAATCACTTTCTGAGATTAAGTTCCAAGATTCCAAGATCACATTCCGAGATTCTGAGATTGTATTCCACAGTAACATTCCAAGATTCCAAGATCAAATTATGTCATTCAAATATCACATTCTGAGATTCTGAGATCACGTTCCAAGATTCTGAAATCACATTCCGAGATTCTGAGATCACATTCCACGGTCACATTCCAAGATTCCAAGATCACATTCTCATATTCCAATATTACATTATGAGATTCCGAGACCACATTCCGAGATTCCGAGATCATGTTCCAAGATTCCGAGATCACATTCAGAGATCACGTTCCAAGATTCCGAGATCACATTCTGAGATTCCAAGATCACATTTGAGTCCTGTTTTTTAATTTCAGGGGTCTACTTGTTTTTGTACAATTTTCATTCCCCCGAAAGTTAAAAATTATATTATGAATTTTCCGTGTATAATATTATAGGTATAACTTTTTAATGAGTTACGAGCTATAAGAGGATAACACATTCATGTCTGCAATGGACCGAGTGTAAAGTCTTTACTAGACCTCAACCATAGTGTATTGTTCAAAGTACTGATCTCCTCACTGTCTGCACCTGACCTGCAAGCTACGTGCCTGAGTAATAGGTATTAGCAAATGTCTAAAACTTTGGCATGGTCCTCCATTATTGTGTTGCAATTTGCGTTACAATTCTGGGGCAACTTTATTTAGCAACTCTCCCTCTACGAAAGCCAAAAGTGGAGTTTCCCTTTAAATTCCAATCATCTAGACCTTGGAGGAAACTTGACCTCATCCTTAGCCACAATGTAAAGTTTGCCGAACATGGTACAAACACTGTACAGCCGTAAAAACAAATGTTGTAACAAGCAAATAATAGAATGGAATTCGGTGTAGTTTAAAAGGTTCTCGGGTTATTGAGTAGATTCATCTCTGTGTGATTTGCATTTAGACTTTGTTCTGTATCTTGCATAAAAGAGAAATTCAGTTCAATTATTTAAATCAGATGTAATGAATTTTGCAGATATTGGCAGTGCTGCCTGGTACCAGCTACGCCTCAGATCACAGGTCTCTGAGCAAGAAAGTCATCAGCAACCTCAATTATTATTCCTGTATTCAAAGGTGTTATTACAATATATAACACTGCAGTGTGGAGACACATGACTTCCCCGACACAATATATCGTCATATGGTTCATGCACATGTGCTTTAGAGCCATGGTATACTTGCATACAGTCACCAGGATAACCAGTGCATGCAGGAGAAGAGGGAGTCTCCCTCCTCACAGGTGTGCCGCCTGAAAGACATAGGCCTTATGAAGTGTATGTGAAGATAGCATTACAGTACAAAGGTGGCAGGCTGAGTGTGACATAGTGCAGAGGTCAAGATAGGTGGAGCAAGGTCTAAATCAGAAACCAGGCAGAGGTCTGGGCAAAGAAGGTCTAAAACAGTAGCCTAGCCAAAAGTGTTATTACCAGATATAATGCTCCGGGATATAGTCATGTGACTTCCCCAACACAATTTAGTGTTGCACATGCGTGACTTTTAAGGCGCAGCAGACTATAAAGCCATGCTGTATCTGCATAAGGTCACCAGGACATCCACCGCTAACAACAGAGGGAGTCTCCCTCCTCGCAGGAGTACCGCCATAGAGAAGTAGACCTTACGTGTATGTGTTGTTGATAGCATTATTTGTTCCCTATTCTCTATTGCTGAAGTGTTCACTCTGAAAAAACAGTTGTCAGAAAAGTCAGAATTGTACACCATTACAGGTCCGATGCTGAGTGTGAAACCAATCTTGTGAGGTTCTTCCATCCCTACCTATAAGCAGAGGAGTTACTTGAAGCTCCTGGGGCACAGTGCAAAATTTGTCATGGGTCCCCGTTCCTACATCAAGTCATTTAGAATAGTGGTATGTTTTAAGAGACCTTTGGCATCCTTTAGCATTCAGGCCCAGTGTGACTACTACCTGTGCACCCCCCCCCCCTTTAGATATACCCCAGGAAATGAAGAGACATGAAAAAGTTTCATCAGTGTTAGTCTGGTGAGGGTATCCTGTGGATCTACTTCATTGTAGGGCCAGGTCAAAGCCTTGAGCACCTAAATATTGCAACCAATATTGACCCCCTAATGCTCCTGGACTAGGATGTGACTACACCTTCTGCAGCCCGTCAAGTTATACCCCTGCCTATGAGTGATCAGTAGGGGTGCAATGATGTCAAACATAGTGAACAGCCCGGGGTATACGGTACCCTTAATCTACCCTTGCGAGAACCTCTGACTTTTATACCCTAATAAGTGCCTCCTGCCTATTCCTGCAGCCTGTGGGGTGGTCACTATCGGACCCCTCTTCTTCCACTCATGCACAACTCCATCTTATCACATCTAGTTCATAAGGAGGCAAGACAAGTGTACGCAATTGCTATGAAATCTAATGCTGGTCAGTTATGAGAGTAGCGTAGCTGGCACAGTTTGGGTTATCGGTAATTTGTACAGTTTTGGGGACTCCTTGACTGCGACAGTTATAATGAAGTTTTGGGACCGCTGTCATTGACACTATGCCATGTTCTATCAGACTCTATTACACAAGTGCTTCGTATCGCGTCGCTCAGGCTCTCAGGTACATGACGTCTCGCTGCAATTTCAAAAACACGAAAAATTTGAACTTCATTTTTTAATACTTTCTTTTACAGATTTGGAGCATTATAAACCTTGTTGTAAATGAGTAAAGCTGAAAGACCATCTAGGTGGCATTTACAATCGATACGAGAACGATGGCCCGAACTTAAGAGAAATAGCAGCAGCGGAATACTAATATGCTTTAATTACATTTTGCCAATTGCAGAGTAATGGATGGTGCCGACTCTTTTATTTGTTTACCCACAAGTGTATTCAGCACAAGGTCTGGGCTTTTTCTCTGTTTTTCCTGCCTAAAATTAAAGGCATACAACTTTTTTTGTGGTTAACACTTCACTTGTGTGCACAGTCCAATCCCCCGGACTTTAGAAGGCTCCCGGGGATGTTACAGGCTCTGCAATAAAGTCCAGCAACTACTCGTCCTCTCATGCCACTCCCAATCTAGGATGTTGGGGATAGTAGCGGAGCAGGGAGTCCTGACAGGGATCTGGTTACCTGGATAGTAGGTCTGAATAAGTTCCTCCTGTCAGGATCCTCTATTGCTCATCCTGGTATAGCTGGCAAATGTCCCAATAGAGATGCATAAAATTATTCCCTGTGTCAGGGCTGTCTCTGAATGAGCCTGGGGCAATAAATAATCCTCCTAGAGGCTGTTCCGGCGGCCATTGTGTTCCAGGGCTGGTATTCTTCCTGCACAGTCCAGCATGAACTGCACAGAGTGACTACTAGCACTAGACTGAACTTCAATGGTCACTGAGGAGACTTATAGCATCCTTCAACCCCACCCAATGGCCTGTGATAAGCCAGGGCTGAATCAAGGTGAGGTTTTTGAAAAACAACAAGGGAAATCTGCAAAATGAAGACATGTAACACAAAACATAGAAGATGGGATATACCAACATAACCTGGAGGCACAATAGACAAACAGTCAAAACAGCAGCATTCCAGGATGCTGCACTAATAGGCAGTCCCATGTCAACGGACCCCAATCTCCTTGTGACTGGTGATGAACATCTCCACTGCTGACTAGAGATGAGTGAGTAGTGTTCGATCGAGTAGGTGTTCGATCGAAAGCTACGGTATTCAAAATACTCGTACTCGATCGAACACTACTAGCTGTTCAAAGTTTAAGGTTTGATGCAGAACCAGCATTGATTGGCAGAATGCTATACAGTCTGCCAATCAACGCTGGTTCTTCTCTTACCTTTAGAAGTCTCCGTGCAGCGTCCCTGCGGCGTCTTCCGGCTGGAATTCACTCTGCCTAGGCATCCGGCCTAGGCAGAGCCGACTGCGCATGCACGGGCATGCCCTCGCATGCGCAGTTGGCTCTGCTCAGGCGTCGGGCCAGGCAGAGCCGACCGCGCATGTGCAGTTGGCTCTGCCTAGGCCCCGATGCCTAGGCAGAGTGAATTCCAGCCGGAAAACGCCGCGGGGACGCTGCACGGAGAAGACTTCAAGGGGAATCCAGCCCGACCATCACTCGTGGACTTGGTAAGTATAATGTTATCGAATTTTGCGTACCCCTGAAACGAGCATTTCCCCCCATAGACTATAACGGGGTTCGAAATCCGGTCGAACAGCCGAACAGTGTGCGGCTGTTCGAATCGGATTTCGAACCTTGGACATTTTAGTGTTCGCTCATCTCTACTGCTGACCAATATGAAAACTTTGGGGTCCATGGCCGAGATGTGCCCTGCATTTCTTCAAGAGATATTGGAAAGCAGTCAGCTATGTCCAAAATGCCATCCTAAATTACCACAGTGGAAAGGGTCAGAGGGCTGAGGAAGGAGTGAAGAGTATAGCCACTCCTGTACCTGTGTGTAATGCTCCATATGTGTAGAAACCAATACTGTAAGTGAATTGTGTTTCCATATTGAATGAAACTGAACCATCTTGTATCCTAACCTAACACTGAGAGCACCCCACAATGGCACTATTCGGACACAAGTAACAAGAAGTGCCCCAGAGAGCTGTACATCATCACCTCAGTGCGAACCCCTCATCACTGGGACCTGCAAGAGGATTTGACCAGTGAGGTCTCCATCTTTGACCTGCTTCTAACCACTCCATCTCCACCCTTCTGCACCTTGGGTTTTTCCAATGGGGAAGGGGCATTACAGATTAATAAATAATGGTCCAATCAACAGCTATCATGCTGAACTTTAGGAATCAAGCGTGGGGAACACAGGGCAACAACATGTGATTCCATCTTCCCATGTAGATTAAGCCCTTGCGGGCAGGGTTCTTTCTGTCCCAGTTGGTCCCTAAGTTAGCTCATGTCTATTTAATAGTTGTATAATTTTTTGGGTTATATAGTGCCATAGAATTTAATGGGGGTGACCAGGAATGGTATAATGTAGTCTGATACTTCGTTCCCCTAAGGGGCACCTAACAGTGAGCAATAAACCTGAATACTCATCTTTTTTTTTTTTACCTAGCAGGGCACACAGATTAGCCCTGAGCTCGGAACAAAAAGTAAGGGGTTCTGTCATCTAAAGCCATGAGAAAACCAAAATACACCCTCGTTCAATGCCATGGTTTTGGGTATCAGTCTAATAGGCAATGTCACTATGGCACTATGTCTACTCCCTACCACTGTACCCAACCTGTACATTACCCTTAAATCAAAATTTTTACAAAAAAATGATTAAAACACCAAAAATAATTTCTTCAGAGATGACATGTTAGATCTGAACTTTCATTTTGTAACAAAGTGTCTTCGTCTGCAGACAATGGACAATGCGGTGGGAAGTTTGTGCCCTTATTTTTCTAATTATACGACGTCTTCCACACCGACGGCAGAATGAAGTGAGAAGTCGCACCGGTGAACATTAGATTCTGTTCTTTTCAGGTTATTGTTGATTACTTATACAATGGAGTTAATCATTCCTCCCCATCTCATTAGCCGCCGCGCCGCAGATTGTCATGAACTTATTATACTGCAAAATGAAGTAATTATGTGGTTTTTGTGCTCTTATCAAATGTTTCTAACAAATTACTGATGAGAGTGCTTGAAGATGTAACCGAAATTACACATTGATCCACTACATGAATATATTACCGAGAAATATATATCCGCACGCCTCCTAATCCCTGGCCCTAAGATGACTATTCGAGGTTTCCAAGTTGAGTCAAAAGTCTCAAACCACTCTAAGATCAGTAAAAAATAAATAAATCAACCCCTCGTAGGGAGGAAAGTTTTTGACTTTCATAAAATAACATTTAAAATAAAAAAAAAATCAAACTGACATAAGTTATTATTTTTGTATTAACACAACTGTGTGGGGATTGTTTTTGCAGGACAAATTGTAGTTGTAGTTGTAGGTTATATGCTTCTCCTCTGATGATCTAGTACTGAATAGAGTATTGGTGAAATACACATAGGGACCATTTTTTAGATCTATCCCTGATATATCCATTGCAGTCTCAGGCCTTACTATAACTCCTAGGCAGCAGGCCCACTGCCTCAGGGTTGTGTTTGACTCAGACCGTTATATACGAATAGTGGATTTGAGATTCGGGTCATATGAGGCTGTGAACTATGTGACTGTGAGACAGGGATAGATGTACAGGCAGGGTTAGCTAGGGATTACCTTTATTTAGGTGGGAGTGTTACTCACCCAGCTCTTTGGGGCTCTATCTGGTCGGGATCCCTGTCAGCTTGCGATATGCGGGAGCTGACTTTTTCCCATAGGAATGCATTGACCAGCGTTGATTGGCCAAATGCCATACAGAGTACAGCATTCGGCCAATCAACGCTGGTTCTGCCAGAGGCTCGTCTATGAGGAGGCGGAGTCTGCACTACACCCAACCATCCCTCCATCTACTCCTCCTGTCACACACACATCTCTGCCTGTCTGTGAGGAGGCGGAGTCTAAGATCAGTCCACAGCAGTCTCCATTGTGGTCCGATCTTAGACTCCGCCTCCTCCGGCAGAACCAGTGTTGATTGGCCGAATGCTGTACTCTGTATGGCCAATAAAGGTTAAGTTTTAATAATTTTTTCTAGTGGGGGTGCCCCTTTTCGTTGTTTACCCCACCTAGCAACCCCAGACCCTGACAATTAGTATGGACAAAAAGACAAATTTTAAGCTAAAGAACCATTAGCATGCACCCCTTGTCTTGTAGCAGCAGAGACTGAGGCCCTTAAGGTGAATTGAGCCTTGTAGTAGCAGAGTATTAGGCTCTTGGGACAAATTGAGGATTGTAGGAGCATAACATTATGCTCCTACGGGATGAATTGAGCCTGGAGGTAGTGGCTGACTGGCTGGTAGAAATGCAGCTGTAATTATTATCCGCTAGCCATTGTAACACCTGTTCCTTGTACTTGGGCCTCATCAGCGTTGTACCCTGCACCCTGCTTAACGTTGTCATCAAGCCAGGGATTGTGGATGAGCGCAATGCTGGCTGCCCCTCACCCATACCTCCCATCTTTGACACAGGTCAGCTCCTCGCTTCAGCCGCATGTGTCAGCGAGAGAGAGACGCAGCGGCGAAGCGAGCACGCGAGCAGCTTCAGCCGCATGTGTCAGGGAGAGAGGCGGGCAGCGGCGAAGCGAGGAGCTGACCTGTGTCAGCTCCTTGCTTCAGCCGCATATGTGTTCAACTCAGGTCTGCGTCCTCTGGACGCAGATCTGACTTGAAATCGGGACATACCTCCCTCCAACCGGGACCGCGGGACATGTCACCCAAATCGTGACTGTCCCGCGGAAATCGGGACGGTTGGGAGGTATGCCCTCACCAGTAGGCATTGCATCCGCAGTAGCCTGACTGCGGCCTGGGCCCCCAGATGCATTTCCTTGCCCCCGTCCTCGTCCCTTTCACATTTCTAGTATATAACAGGAGATGGGCAAGGTATATAGCGCCCAAATATCTCTGTATGTTAGAAGCATATACTGAGCTTAAAACACGTATATAACAGGAGATGTTTATATAGAGCCCCAAATTCTCTGTATGTTAGATGTATACAAGCGTACTGTATAGCAAGTATACACCCAGCTTACACCTAGTTTAAATTAGTTGCAAAAAGATTGTATATACAGATGGTGTATATACAGATGGTGTATATATATAGATGGTGTATATACAATCTTCAAGCAGTGGTAGATCTAAGTTTAGCTCTTATAAGAGCTGTTAGTGTAAGATTCCTGCCTAAATCATTCTAATTGCTAGCTAACCCTGGCAGAACGTCTATCCCTGTTTGTCTACTTCACAGTCGCATCTGAACCGAATCTGACACCCACTATTCTTATAAAGTGGAGGTCACTTTTTCCTATTTTTTTTCGATGCCTATGTTGTCCTACTTCCTGTCCCACCTCCCCTGCACAGTTAGTGGTGTAAAAAAAAGCACCAGCGAAGGTAGGAGGGGAATCGAATTTATACTGCGTTTACTGCGTGGTATTCGACAGAGTATGAATATTTCGAATACTGTAATATTTGATCGAATACCTACTCGCTCATCTCTACTAATCGGTCTTCCCCTCACTAAACTCTCCCCTCTACAATCTATTCTGAATGCAGCGTCCAGGCTCATCTATCAGGCTAGACGCTACAGTGATGCCTCTGGTCTGTGCCAGTCACTACATTGGCTGCCTATTCATTATAGAATACAATATAAAGTTATCCCCCTCCCCCACAAGGCTCTCCATAATGCCGCACCGTCATACATTTCCTCCCTCATCTCTGTCTACCGCCCAACCCGTGTTCTCCGCTCACTCAATGACCTAACACTTACATCCTCTATTATCAGAACCTCCCACGCTCGTATACAAGACTTCTCCCGAGCTGCACCACTTCTCTGGAATGCTCTACCCCAGACAATCAGATTAACTCCCAGTTTCTACAGCTTCAAACGCAAACTAAAGACGCATCTTATCAGACAGGTCTATCGCAAATCCTAATGTAAACCCTTCCGTACTATAATTAGAAAAAACGAACCCTCCTCTGTCCCCGCTCCCACATTACCCCACACGATATGATACCATTTCAGGCTAACTTTATATGTCCAAGCTCCAGCCACATGTTACAGGACACGACTAGTGACGGCTCATACAGTTTTATGTTTGTGTAATGACAGTAACCTCTATTACAACATTGTCTGACCTCTGTATAAGCAATGCCGCCCCTGCTACCTCTTGTGTCACTCCCTCTACCTCATAGATTGTAAGCTCCCTAGTCATGACACTTTGATGCTGTTTGACCCAAGGCCAGAAGAGGTTGGGGACGCCCAGAAAAAAAGACTGGACACCTCTTTGGCGCCCCTTAAAAGTGAAGCCAGGTGATTTTGAACTTTTTTTAAAAAATTCCACAATTTTTCTTGGCCTTTGATTATTCAACATGGATTGTGAATTTCAAAATTTTGGATTTTGGCCGAACCCAATATTTGAGAGCTTCTATTGGGACAAAAACAAAGTGTTTACCAGAGGTGCTGGGAGTCGGACCCTTCGCTGTAATTTCCCTACATTTCCGTATAATGCCGTTTTCTTTTTCCGTAGATGTAGCCTTTTACTTTATGCTGAATATTTACTCTTATTCTGTTGAATAACTCCAGACTCTACTCGCCCACCTTACAAGAAGCCTCCAGAAATGCAGCTTCAGATGAAGATATCAAGGCCTAGCTGTACACAAGTTTTATAATGTTCCCATAGAGTCAGATGCCAGCAGCAGTGAAACATCTATTAGGAGGCGCTGGCGCTGCCTCCCTGCGCCTTCACATAACACCGGCCCTCTGGAGATGTTGGATTTCTACTAGTGCATCGGTAAACTGAACATCTCACAAAAAGAAAAAAGAAAATTCTATCCCAATGTCAACGCACCAGATTCTGCACACTTTGCATTTCGGGATTTTCATTAAAATATCCTTATATTGGAGAGAAGATTTGTGGTTCAACATTTAGGATGTTGTGAGTGGAGGTGCATAGAAGGTCCTATTGCTGGCCAGTGCGGGAATAGTATACACGGTACACGAGGTCCTCACGTAACCCCAGTGGCATAACTAGGAATGGTGGGGCCCTGTTGCGAACTTTTGACATTTTTGAATACTGATGTTTTTGGACCTAAAGTCCTTCATCAGGCTCAAACAAATGACAACTCATTACAATATCAGTATATATAGAGATAACAAGATAAACTGTTGCAAGAGCAAGATGTCCAGTCTTGGGTCTCGTAATTTTTTAGAGGACCACCCCCCATCAGATCCATCTCTTTGCATCCTTTTTTAAGTGTTGCTCCATCGATTCCAGGGCAGTCAGAGTATTTGCTCTAGACTCTACCACCCAAAATTCTAATTAGGGTCTTTACTGTCAGTTTTGGGCTGGAACCCTCCAACCTGACATTAAGTAGCACATTGGGTGCTGAAACTATAGCACCGATTGTTTCGAAATGGTGAGCGCTAGAGAAAAAGTTCCACCTGTGCAGGAATCAGCGGATTGGCACCTATTGAAACATCCAAAAAGTTGGGCTTGTTGAAAGTAGTGAAAGATACTCTTTAAGGGTCTGGTATGAGGTTTGGGAAATTTGGGTCTAATCTTGGGCTTGATTTTAGGGTGTGGTTTTGGGGGATTTTTTGGGATCTGAATTAATTTTGAGATCTGGTCTAGGATATGATACTGTCTAGAGTACAGGGGTGTAACTACCGGGGGAAAAGCGGTAGCGGCTGCCACTGGACCTAGGACATCAGGGGGCCTGGCGGCAGCCGCTGCAGATTTTTTGTTTTTTTAATAGGCCGTTAGCTCCGGCAGGTAAAGGGCCCTATGTACTTACCGATCCTGGCTCCTGTTCACGGCCACCGAGGCTTCCCCTCTGCGGAGGCAGCTGTGAGCAGAAGCCGGGATTGGTAAGTGAGGTTGTGGGCCTGCAAACGCCACAAACACTATCATTATACTCAGAGCGGTCTTTTCAGAGCCTCAAGTATAATGGTTTGAGAGCCACGTGAGGTGAGGGAACATAAAAAACACTCTTACCTCTCCTGGCTCTGGAAGGCTTCAGGCCTACTTGTCTGACATCACAGACATCACATGAACCGGGTCTATAGGTGTCGCAAGTCAGGCCTGGCTCAAAGGGACGTCTCTTCCATCATTGAAGATGGCCAACATCTGCAGGGACTGCATTGCAGCCCAGGAGAGGTAAGTAACATTATTTTTTATGTTTGTATCCTTCCTTGGTTCTCCGATTATTATACTTTGGGGTCTGAATAGACCTCAGAGTATAAAAATTATTCATGGGTGGTCGACAATGGAGCATAATATTGTGTGCAGGGACCACTATGGGGCATATTACTGTGTGCACTGGCCACTATGGGGCTTAATACTGTGTGCAGGGGCTACTAAGGGGGATAATAGTGCATGCAGAAATGTGGGGGGTGGACAGGCGGTTGAGGTCTTAGGGGGAGAGTCGGTGGGGAGGGAGGCAGTATGGGGGAAGGCCATATAGAAAGTTCACCATGGGGCCCTGCCATTCCTAGTTACAACACTGCTGGCAACCTGCACTGTATGTTGTATGTTGGCTGATGCGGTTCCCACTCCAAATCTCCAATATTCACTGACCATATATTATTTGGCTATGCTCTTGTTCTCTTCTAGCACAGTGAGCTCCGCTGTTTCCATAACCCCGGCCACCTATGCATTCAGTTGCAGCCTGGATGTGATGGCAGCTTCCTTTATGGAATAGGGACATCACCATTTTTAAGACAAGTGCAAATCCCAGAGCTATGAACATCTCTCAGACATATTGTTGCAGGTCCTGAGAATGGGAGATATAGCAAACACAACAAATTCAAACGAATCTCAGAAATACTCAGATACACTACCGCAAGCTACAGAACAGGCAACAAGAGAACTTAGCTCCGACATCAAGCAATAGAGTAATACAATGACTGCACGGAGCCATAGCGATACAGAGCGCATATTATCCACGGTCAGTCCTGCCCTGAAGCGTCTGGTCATACGTCGTAACAGTGAAGATTATGGGAGCTGAGATTTCCTACAAAGGAGATAGAAAATGAGCAAGGAAATTTGCCAAAGGACATGACATTGATTATTATTATACATAATATCATTTATTCAGTATATCTCCACATATGAATGCTGATTTCTCCAAGAAGACTCTGCAAGTGAAGACAGGATAAGAAATGCAGTAATAAATAACATGGCAAGGGGGTCCTCTGCTCACAACTCAAAAAGTGGTAGGACTCAGCACATCCACCTATTACATGGCCACCTGGTTGTCTCAATGTAGTATTACATTTCCCCTGTAGTGGCCGCTCTACGGAAAATGTGCAGAAGCTCGCTGGAAAATCTGGAGAAGACTCAGCTACTGGATTGCCAACGATTAACTGTATGAATTTGGTGTAAACTTTTCTTTCCCCGTTCCTCTTTTTCCCGTTGAGTGCCATTAGTTGCCACTTTTAGCTTTCTATATGTAAGCAAGGTGGGGATCCACCATGCCACCTAACTGTTTTGACTTTGCAATGTCTAAGTAGTCACGTTAGCGTTTAGCCTTCCAACCCAAGTATGAGGATCTGGAGTTTGCCATGGGGAAACTTCCCAGTTGCTACCTCTCCAAGTGGTCCTAGTGTAGATGACAATGGTCAACATTAGAGATGAGCGAACACTAAAATGTCCGAGGTTCGAAATCCGATTCGAACAGCCACACACTGTTCGGCTGTTCAAATGGATTTCGAACCCCATTATAGTCTATGGGCGGAAATGCTCGTTTCAGGGGTACGCAACATTCAATAAAATTATACTTACCAAGTCCACGAGTAACGGTCGGGCAGGATTCCCCTTGAAGTCTTCTCCTGGCGCAGCGCCCCTGCAGCGTCTTCCAGCTGGAATTCACTCTGCCTAGGCATCGGGGCCTAGGCAGAGCCGACTGCGCATGCGTGGTCAGCTTTGCCTGGCCCGACACCTGAGCAGAGCCGACTGCGCATGCGAATTCACTCTGCCTAGGATGCCTAGGCAGAGTGAATGCCAGCCAGAAGATGCCGCGGGGACACTGCACGGAGAAGACTTCTAAAGGTAAGAGAAGAACCAGCGTTGATTGGCAGAATGTATAGCATTCTGCCAATCAACACTGGTTCTGCATTGAACCTTAAACTTCGAACAGCTAGTAGTGTTCGATCGAGTACGAGTATCTCGAATACCGTAGTATTCGATCGAACACCTACTCGATCGAACACTACTCGCTCATCTCTAGTCAACATCTATAGAGATGCCAGTGAGTAACGATAAGTGTCAGACAAGAGAGTTGTATAATTCAGGTCGAGTTTATTGTGTGAGAATGGGGCAGATTACAAGAAATTGCAGCCAGGTGAAGGTCTATGAGGACATGTTAGCCCTTCGAATAAATGAAGAATAAGAGGTCACCATGGAGAATGAGATGACCCCACTAATAGCCACTTGGATGTGTAGGCAGAGAACATGTGGAGCAAATATTGAGTGTGAAAGACATGGTGACCTTGTTTGGTAACAGAAGTAACTCAAGACAATGAACTGAACCATGCCATGGGTGAAGAAAAGCCTACCACAGCTCTGGTGGCCCCGTCACCTGAGAGGTCCAAAAGTCCCACTGCCACGTAAGAATACACCAGTATTATAAATGCCATATAGAAGGTGGATACCCCTTATTTTTCATTGGGATCCAAGATCTTCATGTTACGCCTCAACTTCATGGGTAAAATAATGTTACCTGGCGCAAAACCCGTAAACAATATTATGCCTGGTAGCTTATTAGTCTTCATCAGCATCATGGGAGAATGACGACCCTATCCCTCCAAGGACAGAAAACAGCCCCAAATATAACATACATTGCTTAATTATGACTTTGGTTGCAGTCGAGAACTTGTTGACTTGTTAGCCCACTATATAAATTGGTACCGGCATATTGTATGCATGGAAGAATATCATTAGTGCGCCGGTAGAGTCTCCGTTATATAACATACCGCTTGGTAATTGGCTTCTCATTGTTCTGCATCCTCTAGATCAATAGAAAAACTGTAAAAGTTGGAGTTCACGCAATTATAATCTCACAGACTATGAAGTAATCCTCACAGACGTCACATCATTAACCTATTTACCAATTCGACTTGGAGAAGACTTCCAGAAATCAACAATGAAACTTATAGATCATTACTGCTGGAAGTTTTCTAGAATTGCATGAACTGAAGTGATCTCATTTTCATATGGGTTGATGTGTTCTTACTTTAGTGGCCATTGTGTAAATTCATAATTATCATAAAAATAAAATAACAATAAAAAAAATTCAGATGTTGGATGAGGTGGAGAAGTTGCCTAAGAAATTTGGTAGGACGTATTCAAGAGAGCTAGTCCTGTCTAGAAATACGTGAATGTCTCAAGATTCCTTTCGATTTCTGGTTCTTGGTTCAGCTAAGGTCATTGGTTCGTTATGGGATGACTAGATTCGGTATGAATCACCCTTTAAATTGGCTTAAAACATAGTGTATGACACTGTCAGGGCTCCTAGAAACCTATCTATAAAACATAGTGTAGAACACTGTCAGGGCTACTAGGAACCTATCTATAAAACATAGTGTATAACACTGTCAGGGCTCCTAGGAACCTATCTATAATACATAGTGTAGAACACTGTCAGGGCTCCTAGGAACCGATCTATATAACATAGTGTATGACACTGTCAGGACTCCTAGGAATCTATCTATAAAACATAGTGTATAACACTGTCAGGGCTCCTGGGAACCTATCTATAAAACATAGTGTAGAACACTGTCAGGGCTCCTAGGAACCTATCTATAATACATAGTGTATAACACTGTCAGGGCTCCTAGGAACCTATCTATAATACATAGTGTATAACACTGTCAGGGCTCCTAGGAACTTATCTATAAAACATAGTTTATAACACTGTCAGGGCTCCTAGGAACCTATCTATAAAAAAATAGTGTATAACACTGTCAGGGCTCCTAGGAACTTATCTATAAAACATAGTGTAGAACACTGTCAGGGCTCCTAGGAACTTATCTATAAAACATAGTGTATAACACTGTCAGGGCTGCTAGGAACTTATCTATAAAACATAGTTTATAACACTGTCAGGGCTCCTAGGAACCTATCTATAAAAAATAGTGTATAACACTGTCAGGGCTCCTAGGAACTTATCTATAATACATAGTGTAGAACACTGTCAGGGCTCCTAGGAACCGATCTATATAACATAGTGTAGAACACTGTCAGGGCTCCTAGGAACTTATCTATAAAACATAGTGTATAACACTGTCAGGGCTCCTAGGAACTTATCTATAATACATAGTGTAGAACACTGTCAGGGCTCCTGGGAACCTATCTATAAAACATAGTGTATAACACTGTCAGGGCTCCTGGGAACCTATCTATAAAACATAGTGTATAACACTGTCAGGGCTCCTAGGAACTTATCTATAAAACATAGTTCATAACACTATCAGGGCTCCTAGGAATCTATCTATAATACATAGTGTATGACACTGTCAGGGCTCCTAGGAACTTATCTATAAAACATAGTGTATAACACTGTCAGGGCTCCTAGGAACTTATCTATAAAACATAGTTTATAACACTGTCAGGGCTCCTAGGAACCTATCTATAAAAAATAGTGTATAACACTGTCAGGGCTCCTAGGAACTTATCTATAAAACATAGTGTATAACACTGTCAGGACTCCTAGGAACTTATCTATAAAACATAGTGTATAACAATGTCAGGGCTCCTAGGAGCCTATCTATAAAACATAGTGTATGACACTGTCAGGGCTCCTAGGAACCTATCTATAAAACATAGTGTATAACAATGTCAGGGCTCCTAGGAACCTATCTATCAAACATAGTGTATCACACTGTCAGGGCTCCTAGGAACCTATCTATAAAACATAGTGTATAACACTGTCAGGACTCCTAGCAACCTACATATAAAACATAGTGTATAACACTGTCAGGGCTCCTAGGAACCTATCTATAAAATATAGTGTATAACACTGTCAGGACTCCTAGGAACCTATCTATAATACATAGTGTATAACACTGTCAGGACTCCTAGGAACCTATCTATAAAACATAGTGTATAACGCTGTCAGGGCTCCTAGGAACCTATCTATAAAACATAGTATATAACACTGTCAGGGCTCCTAGGAACCAATCTATAAAACAGTGTATAACACTTTTAGTGATGAAATTGACTTAAAAAAAAGAAGCACCAAAAATTATTAGAAATCAACAGAATTTAGTTTTTTTATGCCAACACTTGTGCATCAATAGTGTGGCATAGTGGAATGTGATGGACCAGGTGGGCCAGGCTGCAGAACATGTCTGTCTGAGTGGTGGCAGTGATGGTAGCTGTGACAAAAAAAAAAAAAGAAAATGAGATTCTTTCAGATTAGCAGGCTATGTCATACTGTTTATTGGGTGAGAAAAAAAAACCTTAATAGATTTTTTCAAATTAGACAGAATCAGTGGTTTACCATTATAATAGCAGTCTGTAAGTATTTAACAAGGACAGGATGGACTTTGCCAGTAAAAGCTATGTTAAACAATCTGTGGACAACTCAAACTGCTCTATTAAAAATAATAATAATAATTAGATTACTAGGGGTTAACTGTCTGTTGTCTATCTGTATTACTGCTACTGTCAGCCTCACATAGCACAGATAACCTCCCCCACTCCTATCTATGATTTCTATAACTAATCTGCCTGTGATTGATTTAATATGACTAAACTGTGTTCTGATTCTCCTACTCCTAATATTCTATAGCTGTATTGTAAGGTCGCCAGCACTCATTGCTCTGTATCAAGCAGTAATAAATAACACATCCATCTCTTACTTCCACCATCACTGAAATAAGACCTGTGTTCTTACACTAGGGCTGATGGAGCAGAAGTATGGGCCATTCAGGATGAAAAAGAACCAAGGATGAGTTTTGACTAGTCAAGAAGCAGGCCAGAGGTATCACAACAAATACTAGACAAACAATCCAAAGGGCGAGACTGAAATAATATCTAAGAACAAGACTGAAGTCAAAATCAAGGTCAAACTGGAGGATAAAAACACACATGACCAAGATCCAGACAATCCCTGAACCTCAGCAGGCAAAGCTTTCACCCTTAAATTGACAGCCTCTCCTGAGCTCCCTCAGGGTCTTCTTCAGTGGTCTTCTAGCCTCTTCCATCTTCCATTATGTTTCCGCACATCCCCTGGGCCTCCACTTATTGTACTCTGGAGTCCGGATGGGTATGATAGTAGCACTACTGGTTCATGCTGACCAAAAACAAATTTGCAAAATCTTAGTTTGCGTGCCTACAATGGCCAAAAGTCCCCTACCTATTCTTCTGAAGACCATTGCCGGTTTTTGGAAGAGTGTGAAGAACCAGCAGTGGTCGCTGTCACCTATGGACTTGCTCGTGAAAACTTAGACTTGAGTTTTCATTGGATTCTCACTTCAATCAACATTTATCTTCTTGACCTCTGTATAAAGCCCATTACCCTGAAAGATGGGATCCAATAATGGAGTCCAGAGCAAACATGAACCGAGTTGCAATGTCATATTTACTCTAATATTCCATTATCCGTCTCATCCATACAGATATATTGTTGTCTATTGTATCGTATTGCACGTTACATTTTTACCGTATCTCTGGCACTAAGTGCCCTGCAGTCATGTAAATATTCCATTAGTCCAGAATTTAGAATATACATACAATCTATCCTTCATCCTAATGCCTACAGTAACTGCAACTACGCGCACAGTACTTTAGAGCCATTGAGTATAATGTAGCTTGCAGTCTATTGACTGAAGGTTTTTATTTGACTTATAAGATCAATTTCTCCCATCAGCTTCTTATGGCCTGCGGCAGATCGCTTCATGAAGGTTAGCGTCTTACTGTAAAAGTTGATATCAATAATAAAGTCTGTCGGAGTAGATTGTTGCGCGGAGAAGATGTTGTTATGTAACCTATCTCATTGCCGCAGCAGGCTGATAAACCCAGAGCAAAATAAAATGTATAAAATAGTAGACGATGTTCGAAGGCAAGTTCAAAGTGAATTTCATGACACGAATCCCATTAAAGAAGACCTCTCAACACCTCCACCTCCTTGCATGCCTCAATAGGCCTCATTCTACTGATTCCAGCACAGTTGGAATTTTTTCTCTACACCCTACCGTTCTTGAGAAGGGTTGAGCGATCGGGATTGGGAAAGATCAGATCCCGATTGGTGATGGAGCAAATTTCACGATCAGGATCAGTAACGGCTGGAAAATGATCAAAAATCGGATTTTGAAATCTCAAGATCAGCTCAACCCTACTGTATATATTATATACAATTAGGGAAAGATCGGATCCTGATCGGCAATCGAGCAAATTTCACGCTCGCAATCGGCTGGAAAAAGATCGGAAATCGGATTTTAAAATCGATCCCGAAATCTCAACCCTATCCTTAAGCAGTTAATGTTTTTATGTGAATATGCTTTCTACTGGCAAATGGGCGGTCCTAGGCTGTAGAAAAGAGACAAGGACCGCCCACCTGACAGCAGAGAGCATAATCTTGCTCTGGAATGGGAGGAGGGGCTAGAGAAAAATTCTAACTGTGCTGGGATCAGTGGAGCTGTTGCAGAAAGTCAAGCATTGGAGTTGGTGGAGGTGGCGATGGGTCCTCTTTAAGGGCGCAGCGATGTTGCGTCTTGAGGTCACAGCATTTTTTTATTATCATTTATCCATCACTGCTTTCTGAGCACAATATATTTTTCTCAAATAACAATACTTTTTAGGACAAATTCCTGAAGAAGAATGGGAACAAATAATGGCAATTCCATAACTGTGAGGGGCTCATTTTTTGTTGCTTTGTCAGTATTTTCTTACCATGCGGAATAAAGGGTGCACTTACTTTATTCTGCTGGTCAATACAGTTACAGATACATGGAATATGCACTTTTCTTATATTTTTGTGGTATTGCAGAATAAAAGAAATTATTTTTATATCATAATCTGAAAGCCATGTTTCTTTGTGTTCCTGAGCTGTGTGAGGTCTTGTTTTTTGCAGGGCAAGTTGTAGTTTTGTCCAGGTACACAAAACTTTTTGATCACTTTTTATTGTATTTTTGCAGGGGAGGAGATCAAAATGTAGTAAATCGGTCCTCTGTCTCCTCGCCTGATACTCCAACTTTTGGTCAAGTAACAGAGAAATGAGAATTCTGCCCTTGTATAGTAATAAATGGGCACCAGGGGCCCGGAGTATATAGTAGTAATAGAACTTAACCAATGCAAAGAATGTATTGGGAAATGTTATTATTCCTATAAACAAAGGCAATGGACGATGATGGGTTTCCTTGGCAGATGAGGGATAACAAAGGACTCCAGGGCTTTAAATTTGGACCTTCTATATTCAATGGCTGGGTAAATTGGAATATGTTGCTTCAATTCTGGATCCCATATCAATAACTATGCATGTGTTTTAATTTGACTGATATTATATGAATTTATGTATGTACTATGATTACTATTACTATGTATGGCAGTTATACGCAGTATGTATATTTACAATGTACTATACTAAATGTATTGACTTTATATTGGTATTGTATTGTATAGGCTTTGATGGATTATTTGGTAAATCAATAATCATAGAAATGAGTGATATATGATATAGATTTTATTACTTTATTTGCTTATTTGGGTGCATTGGAGATATGGGAGCAGATCTGAGTATATGGGATTAGTACATTGGTACATATTTTGATTATATCCTCACAGTAAGAGGTGGGGGCAGCACACATTACATGAGGCATTGGGAAGCCTTCGGAATCAACAACCCCATTGTGCATGTGCAGGATGGAGATGAGTTACAGAAAATTAAATAAAAATTTGTAAATACTTTTTCATTTATTCTATGTATTTTTTCCTTTTTGCTGGATCTATGGTCTATAGTACACAAAATTGGTGCAAAATTAGGATAGCTAGCCTATATTGAGATGGGTTTACTTATTACTGCTGTATAATGTTCCCCATGCTGCTGCTTTGGAGTGAGTCAGATTGAGATAAAGGAGCAGGTTTCCCTCTTCCCCACTGGAGACATCAAAGCAGTTAATCTTCTGTTCCCTCCTTTGTCTCCTCTTTCCATAGACTTCTATGGGCAGCTGTAATCTGATCTCTCAGGGAAACAGAAAATTAGTCTTCTCTCTGGAGCAAAGATAAGAATGAGAGACAGAATAATTCTCTTTTTTCCATTAGGGGAAAACCTTATATGGCTGAGGCAAGAAATGAATTGTGTTCTATGGATAACACGTATAATCGGAATATTCCCCAATGTATAGTACTGTGCAAAAGATTCAGGCATGCATGGAACAAACGATGCAAAGTAAGAATGCCTTCAGAAATACATGGGCTGATACTTTATTGTTGTCAAAGAACATAATGAAGGGAATGGAGAAAAAAGAATTGTAAATTCCATCAATATTTGGTGTGACCTTTGCCCTTTGTGCTACCTCCATTCTTCTTGGCAGGGAGGTTGTTCCCACCATCTTGGAGAACTAAGCACAGATCTTCTGGAGATGTAGGCTTGCTCCAATCCATCTGTTTCTTCATGTTATACCAGATGGGAGAGATGGACCAACCTCCAAGGGGACAGGCAAAAACACCAAATAGATGTAGAAGGCAACTTTATTCAGCACGACGCTTTCTGGGCTTAATTGCCCTTTTTCAAGTGCAATATAGAGTTTTTGGGTGCAGTAGTTGCTGAGCTTGAGGACTGTTTGTTTTCTCCTCCACTTGGAATTCAGTCTGGCTGAATATAGGGTATCTGCAGTGCTCCTATTAACCCCTTCCCGACGGAACAGGAGCACTGCAGATCCCCTATATTCAGTAGACGCAGGGAGACCTAATGTGTTTGTGTCTCACAGTCATTCTCTACTTTTATATGTATTCTAGGGAAAGGAGGGATTTAGAACTTAATTTTTTTAATTTTTTTTTAAAGCTTCTTTTTTTCCCACTATTTTATGGGAGATTCTATACATTGATATTGCGGCTGGTCATAGACCTCCCCCCCCCCCCCCCCTTAAAAATAACATTATTATTATTATTTTTATTTTATTTTGCTGACTCGAGTATCAGCCGAGGGGAGCTTTTTCAGTACAAAAACTGTGCTGAAAATTTCAGCTTATACTCGAGTATATTAATTTTCGCAACATCAGTTTTTGAATATGCAATGTTAATATTTTTCTATATTTCTCTATATATATTGTTTTATATCCTTTTCTAATCATGTATATGTTTAATTTATTCTGTTTTTATGATTTTTGAACACGCGATGCAATCTAATTTAATTCATTTAAATAATTGAATTCATTTATTTATTAGTTACTATTAATTTATTAACTTATATAATTTGTTATTAGTTCCCTAATATACGGATCGGGCTGTACAAAGAACAATTTCAACCTGCCATTAATTTCCCTGTGACACTCTTCCTTCTATGGAATACCTTCTATAAATTAATAATTTCCATTTAATATATCTGTAATATATTCAGTTTTTCCTTTACCGGCACAGTAACCATCGGATTAATTGTAGTAAGTACTGGAGCAATATTAATACGTGTGAATACTATGGACCGGTGTGCCGGGGAACAAATGTTCTAATGCGCGTGCGCGTGCAGCTCTACCCGCACATGCCCAGTAGGTGTTTTCCGGACGCTGTGTGGCACTGGACAGCCTGTAGGTAGCCGGTTTGGCGCCTGATGTTCTTTCCTGTCGCTCACATCATCTCATGGTCCCTATTTAAACCCAGCCTGCCCAGTGTCATCCATGTCTTTGGCCCACTGAGGCAGGTTAAGTGAATTTATTCTATTTTATGATTTTTCACATGTACCATGATGAGACACAGTACTAGCTCTCAGTCTACCTCTAGAATTTCAATCAGGATTATTATGTTACATGCTTTATGAGTAGTAAACCTGTTGAAAGTTTTTATTGTAACAAGATAGTGTCTTTCTGTCAATTGTTCTACCATCTACCATCATTACCAATTCATCTACCCCCAGTTTCATCTCCCCCCACCATTTCTCCCCCAGTTTCATATCCCCCTTCATCTGTCCCATTTTATGTCCACTCTTTGTGCGCCCCCTCCATCTGCCCCAGTTTCATTTCCCCTTCATCTGCTCCCATTTTCATGCTCCCCCTCATCTCTGCCCCCAATTTCATGTCCCCCCTCCACCTCTGCCCCCAGTATAACATTCCCCTTCCATCTGTGTCCCTAGGTTACTGAGACACACACACAGACACACACTCTCCACCTTGCACCTCACATTCCCCTCCCCTCTCAGTACCACATCTCTTCATCTTCCGGCCGGCACACTAAGACATGCCTCACATGATGTTTGACATCACATACAGGTCCTTCAGTTTTAAACTTCAGTAATACAAGCTTTCCACCGATCACCCATCACTTTCTATTGCTGTTATAAGAGCTGGGGGGTGATCGGAGGAAAGTTTAAGTAAAACACTAAAGGGACATAGCGGGACATGCAGGGAGCTGCGCGGGGGCCGCAAACTATTGTCCCGCGGGCCACGAGTTTGAGACCCCTGGACTACACTGTGAGCATATATTAGCTTGTTTGTAGCCGATGATGCATGTTTTGGTTACGTGTATGGGTATATACATAATTTCTTGCACACATTTTTTATTGTGAAATATGTTTATTATTTATTATATGTTTTTAAAGATTAATATTGCACTTGAAAAAGGGCATTTAAGCCCGGAACGCGTTGTGCTGAATAAAGTTGCCTTCTACATCTATCTGGGTGAGTGCTGGTGTCCTTGCCTGTCCCCTTTGAGGCTGGTCCATCTCTCCCATCTGTTCAGACGTCCCTGTGACGGTGACTAGCAGTTGCCCTCCTTTATTATATTGGTTGACACGTCTATTGGTTGTTGTGTTCCTGTCACCTGTTGTCTTTCATTGTTCTACCTTATACCGAGGGTGTTACACCAGGAATGACTCGGTGCCGTGTTCTTTTTTGTCATTCATGTTATACCAGACAGACTGGAGTATATTGAGGTGAGGGCTATATCTGTGGGGGACATATCATCACTTCCAGGACTCCTCCTCCAAAGGGCAAAGGTCACACCAAATATTGATGGGATTTACATTTCTCTTTTCTTCATTCACTTAATTTTGGTACTTGACAAAAATAAACTATTAACTATTCTATTTCTGAAAGTATTCTTACTTTGCAGACTATCCATGCCTGTCTAACACTTTTGCACAGTGCTGCATAAAATGACAATCATCGCAGGATATGTGACATCTCACCGCCCATCAGTGTTACAATATCTCCCCATGTATAGGCAGCTGATGAGTAAATGGCAGTCCCCCGTAGCTGTATCCTATAATACTCTGTGCGATTATATCAGCATGAAGCCTGAAGATATTTGGTCTCACAAGCATTTAGGAGAAAGCTTTCTCGCTACATGCTATGTACTGATGCCAACATAACAGCAGATGTAAAGGATCTAGAAATGCATACATTGAACTAATTATAGTATTTATTATAAAAATCTTCAATCAGCATAAAAAGAGATTTTTTTTATGACAGATCAGCTATAAAACCGTTTCTCGCTGCTCTGCCCCCCATTCTCTCAGCCTCAGAGATAGCAGCAGGGAGAGGAGGAGGTTGTATATGATAAATCAGGCAGCAAAGTCTTTAGGGAGAGGTTGTACAGTACCATAGTATAGAGAGCAAAGCACAAAAAGCAGACTCCAGGAGAGGGGCTGAATCACACAGTCTGTGTATCTATGTAAAGAGAGAGTGGAGCACCCATGGCAGTCTCTGCAGGGAGGTGGAGGGGGAAATCACAGTCTGTGTATCTATGTAAAGAGGGAGTATAGCATCCAAGGCAGACTATGCAGGGGGAGGGAGAATCACAGTCTGTGTATCTATGTAAAGAGGGAGTATAGCATCCAAGGCAGACTATGCAGGGGGAGGGAGAATCACAGTCTGTGTATCTATGTAAAGAGGGAGTATAGCATCCAAGGCAGACTATGCAGGGGGAGGGAGAATCACAGTCTGTGTATCTATGTAAAGAGAGAGTGGAGCACCCATGGCGGTATCTGCAGGGAGGTGGAGGGGGGATCACAGTCTGTGTATCTATGTAAAGAGGGAGTAGAGCACCCAAAGCAGACTATGCAGGGAGAGGGAGGGAGAGTCACAGTCTGTGCATCTATGTAAAGAGAGAGGATAGCACAAAAGGCAAACTCTGCAGGAGGAGGGAGAGTCACAATCTGTGTATCTCTGTAAAGAGACAGAATAGCACCCAAAGACAGACTCTGCAGGGAGAGGGAGGGAGAATCACAATCTGTGTATCTCTGTAAAGAGACAGGATAGCACCCAAGGCAGACTCTGCAGAGGGAGGGAGGGGGATTCATAGTCTGTGTATCTCTGTAGAGAGAGGGGAGCACTAAGACAGACTGCAGGGGGAAGAAGGAAAATCACAGTCTGTTTATCTCTGAATGTGAGAATAGAGCATACAAGGCAGACTCTTCAGGGGCAGAGGGGGGAATCACACAGTCTATGCATCTGTATAAAAGAGAGTCAAAAGCTCCCAAAGTAGAAAGAGGGTGAATAACACAGGCTGTGTATTTGTGTCAAGAGAGAACAGAGTAGCCAAGGCAGGGGAAGTATCACCCACTACTCAGCATCAGTGTCTGTAAGCACAAGGAAGTTGTGGTTGTAGAAGCTGTATCCTGACATATTATTGGTCTTCCACAAAAGGCTTATGGCAACCACCATTAGGAATGCTGGCTGAATATGGATTTTCATACACTTGGCTATATAGAGAGCTTTCAGTATTGGTGATTTTAGGCAGTCCAAATTTTAACAAGGCCGGTGCTATTTATACTGGGTAGTCTCCTGGAACTTTGTATGAAACCACTTTAGTTGCCATCATTGGAATACGACTAGTACTAATTTACATTTAAAAAAAAAAAGTGGAAAAATGTCTTTCTGATATAGAAAGTGAAAAAGTATGTTGGTGCGGTCTCACAGGCTACATTTATATTCTCTACATTTAAATTAGAAATTGCGGTGTTGTAGGAAGGTGACGTATATCTTATACCTCTGCATTTCCCTCATTCTTCTGCCTCTGTGTCCCCGCCTGTACTTATACAAATACCGCTATAGAGCAGAGATCACAATGCTTAATAATGCATTATTATTTACAGTTACCAAGTTACAGCAGTAAATGTGCAGAATAAAACACCTCTTTATTTCAGGCATTGCTTGAGCAGGGAATTAAAACCTACTAAATGTTTTATGGAATGTTCTGGGGATGAATTTTTAAACTGTGAATATAATGCACAACAGAATTGTCAAGAAGAAGAATCATCCAGAAAATGAAAAAAAGACAAAGTGAAATGTTGTAAAAGCCACGTAATTGGATTTGGTCTATTAGGACACAAAGAAATCTTGAAACTGTCAAATATATGTAAAGAGAACATAGAGGATGTACCATACACATAGAGAACATACAAAGAACATAGAGGATGTACTGTACACATAGAGAACATAGGCACAGAGAGAACATATGTAAAGAGAACATAGAGGATGTACTGTACACATAGAGAACATACAAAGAACATAGAGGATGTACTGTACACAGAGAACATACAAAGAACATAGAGGATGTACTGTACACAGAGAACATACAAAGAACATAGAGGATGTACCATACACATAGAGAACATACAAAGAACATAGAGGATGTACCGTACACATAGAGAACATAGAGGATGTACTGTACACATAGAGAACATACAAAGAACATGGAGGATGTACTATACACATAGAGAACATAGAGGATGTACTGTACACATAGAGAACATACAAAGAACATAGAGGATGTACTGTACACATAGGGAACATAGGCACAGAGAGAACATATATAAAGAGAACATAGAGGATGCACCGTACACATAGAGAACATACAAAGAACATAGAGGATGTACCGTACACATAGAGAACATACAAAGATCATAGAGGATGTACTGTACACATAGAGAACATAGGCACAGAGAGAACATATATAAAGAGAACATAGAGGATGTACAGTAGACATAGAGAACATAGGCACAGAGAGAACATATATAAAGAGAACATAGAGGATGTACTGTACACATAGAGAACATACAAAGAACATAGAGGATGTACCGTACACATAGAGAACATACAAAGAACATAGAGGATGTACTGTACACATAGAGAACATACAAAGAACATAGAGGATGTACTGTACACATAAAGAACATACAAAGAACATAGAGGATGTACCATACACGTAGAGAACATACAAAGAACATAGAGGATGTACTGTACACATAGAGAACATACAAAGAACATAGAGGATGTACTGTACGCAGAGAGAACATAGGCACAGAGAGAACATATATAAAGAGAACATAGAGGATGCACAGTACACATAGAGAACATACAAAGAACACACAGGATGTACTCTACACATAGAGAACATACAAAGAACATAGAGGATGTACTGTACACATAGAGAACATACACATACAGGACAAACAAACAGAGAAAATACAGAGAACATACAAAGACATACATAAAGAGAAGATGGGAAATACTGTACATACAGAGATCATACATAAAGAGAAGACAGAGGATGTACTGTACACAGAGAGAACATAGGCACAGAGAGAACATATATAAAGAGAACATAGAGGATGTACTGTACACATAGAGAACATACAAAGAACATAGAGGATGTACTGTACACATAGCAAACATACAAAGAACATAGAGGATGTACTGTACACATAGAGAACATACAAAGAACATAGAGGATGTACCGTACACATAGAGAACATACAAAGAACATAGAGGATGTACCATACACATAGAGAACATACAAAGAACATAGAGGATGTACCGTACACATAGAGAACATACAAAGAACATAGAGGATGTACTGTACACATAGGGAACATAGGCACAGAGAGAACATATATAAAGAGAACATAGAGGATGCACAGTACACATAGAGAACATACAAAGAACACACAGGATGTACTCTACACATAGAGAACATACAAAGAACATAGAGGATGTACTGTACACATAGAGAACATACACATACAGGACAAACACACAGAGAACATACAGAAAATATACATAGATACACATAAAGTATATACAGTACATACAAAGGACAAACAGAGATACACAATGTACATATACTGTAGATGACATGTATGACGTGCATGGCTCTGGGGTGTGGGCTCTACAATGGATTAACAAATTTGCTGTTCCTACTTACAAGGTTCTCCCAAAAGTATGCCGAATTGGTTGACATCTTAGCTTAGATGTCCCTCTTCTTGGTGTGAGCAGATCACAGAGCTCTCCCAATTCTCATGGCCTTGCTAACTTTTACCTCCTCCAGTACAGATCTAAATTGCACACTTGAGTTGTCCTTACGTCTCATCTCAGGCCATCTCCTTCCATTACAGAACCCAGGACTGGACCTTAAAGGGATCCTATCATTAAAACTCAATTTTTTCTTATTAACACGTCGGAATAGCCATAAGAAAGGCTATTTTTCTCCTACCTTTAGATATCTTCTCCGTACCTCCATTCTGTATAAATCCCAGTTTTCGTCAGTATGTAAATGAGTTCTCTTGCAGCACTGGGGGTGTCCCCAATGCTGCAAGAGAAGTCTCTGGTGACTCCTCCATCTTCTTCAGGAATGGCCTCTTCACGCATCTTCTTCCGGCACAGGCTTCAAACTTCTAGACCTAGGGAAAAGCCGACTGCGCATGCCCACAGGCCACAACAAAATGGCCGCTTACAATACTGTGTAATTGGGGACGCCCCCAGTGCTGTTTGAGCGCTGGGGCCCACCCCCAGTGCTGCAAGGGAACTCATTTGCATACTGACAACCCGGATTTATACCAAACGGTGGCACGGAGAAGACATCTAAAAGTAGGAGAAGAATAGCCTTTCTTAAGGCTATTCCAAAGTGTTAGTGAGAAAAAATTGAGTTCTAATGATAGGATCCCTTTAAATAGGCAGTCATTTCGAGCTCTGGAAAGCCGGAGGAATGTATGAAAATCCTGGGCCCCAGTGCAAAATATGTAATGGGGCCCCCACTTTGTGATGTGTTATCTATGAACCGGTATCTTCTCATGTTTAAGGTCTCGGCTCCACCTCACATGACTTCATGAGGATAAATAACCGGAGGGAGATCACAGAGAACTCAGTCTATATATTTTTTGCATCTGACATCCTCAGCTTATTGCTATTCATGGTGGATTCCACAATCTCTGCCAACAATTAAGATTGCAGCAAATCTATAGAATTGATCTCTGCCAAATACTGAAACCATCTCAAAAGATCTGGCCACATACCAAATCTCATACAAAGCAAAATACAATCCATAAAAGCCTGAGAACGAAACCGGCTGTTAAGTAAATGAAAGATTAATAGATAAAATGAAGTTAATAGTTTTCAGACTTATTTTAGTTTAGCGAGTAAATGATGGAATAATGATGGGATTGATGGGATATTATTGGATGTAGCATTATACAAAAAAGCCATTTAGAAATTATTGGTACTATTATGTACAGCTGAATAGTATACATAATTATAGCTTAAGTTTAATGATATAATATCATATGACTACAACATGCCAAGGGATGCCTTCTTATCTGTGCATCCAGTCAATGCCCATGGTCACTGAGCCCTGTGGGATTGGACTATCATCACAGACAAGAAATCACATGGACAACAGGCTCCACCCATGAAGAGCAGGATATGAGGTTCCGCCCATGAAGAGCAGGGTATGTGGCTCCACCCACAAAGAGTAGGGTATGATGCTCCATCCATGAAGAGCAGGGTATGAGGTTCCACCCACAAAGAGTAGGGTATGATGCTCCACCAATGAAGAGCAGGGTATGAGGCTCCACCCATGAAGAGTAGGATATGATGCTCCATCCATGAAGAGCAGGGTATGAGGCTCCACCCATGAACAACAGGGTATGAGGCTCCACTCATGTAGAGTAGGGTATGATGCTCCACCTATGAAGAGCAAGGTATGAAGCTCAACCCTTGAAGGGCAGGGAAGGTTATGAGGCTCCACCCGTAAAAAGCAGGGCAGGGTATGAGGCTCCACCAATGAAGCGTAGGGTATGATGCTCCATCCATGAAGAGCAGTGTATGAGGCTCCACCCATAAGGAACACAGGGTTTATCACTTAAAGCCATAAGCAGTCAAGAACAATGACTCCCAGTCCATGGGTCAATGCTTGGGCAACACAGGCACCAATCCACAATATAATACAATTGATCTATGCTCATTTGATTATTTTGCCTTCGCAAAGGTTACAATCAACCGAAAAACGTTCACCCCATCGCAGCAAAATAGAGAAGCCATTGGGCCCCCTTAGGCCCCAGGTCCCAGCTACCTCTACACCCTCTATAGCAATGGCTAAGCAAAGCCAATTACCACCAATGACACTGATCTCGGAGAATCACTAACAAATAGGGTTTTTGCCAGATATCAATTGAGCTTTGGACTCACGATCAATCTTAAGACATTGTACTGCTACGTACACAAAAAGGCTTCTCTAAGGAGAAGCTAATGATCCAATATTCTCTCATCATACGGACAATCATTCTTAGCTGCTGGTTCAATACATTCAGTGATTGTTTCTATAGTTAGAGGAGTATTTTCCTCTCTATGATGAAATACTTGTTCAGATCACTCGTAGGACAATAGAAAGACATTAACCATTATGTTACATTCTGGAAATGTTTAGGATGTTTTCATGATTGTTTTGTTGAAGGTCCATCGCAATTGTCTTAGACTATATAAAGTCTGTCTTTAACTGATGTTTTGCATCTATCCCAAGTCTGGGTGTCTGTTTTAGATGGCCAAGATTCACCTATTTTGTGTTCCATTTTAAAAAAAATGGTCTTTTTGACCCGACCCATTGGTCTGTTTTTAACACTTTTTAAACAGTGCTGTAAAAAATGTATTAACCCCCTCACCTCCATAGGCTGGGTTCACATCTTCGCCAGAGTCATAGGCTGGGTTCATATCTTCGCCGGAGTCATAGGTTGGGTTCATATCTTCGCCGGAGTCATAGGTTGGGTTCATATTTTGGCCGGAGTCATAAGCTGGGTTCATATCTTCGCCGGAGTCAAAGGATGGGTTCATATCTTGGCCAGAGTCATAGGCTGGGTTCATATCTTCGCCAGAGTCATAGGCTGAGTTCACATCTTTGCTGGAGTCATAAGCTGGGTTCATATCTTCGCCGAAGTCATAGGCTGGGTTCATATCTTCACCGGAGTCATAGGATGGGTTCATATCTTCTCCGGAGTCATAGGTTGGGTTCATATTTTGGCCGGAGTCATAAGCTGGGTTCATATCTTCGCCGGAGTCATAGGATGGGTTCATATCTTGGCCAGAGTCATAGGCTGGGTTCATATCTTCGCTGGAGTCATAGGCTGGGTTCATATCTTGGCCGAAGTCATAGGCTGGGTTCATATCTTGGCCGGAGTCAAAGATTAGCTTCATATCTTGGCCAGAGTCATACGCCGGGTTCATATCTTGGCCGGAGTCTTTGGTTGTGTTCATATCTTGGCCAGAGTCATAGGCTGGGTTCATATCTTGGCCAGAGTCATAGGTTGGGTTCATATCTTGGCCAGAATCATAGGTTGAGTTCATATCTTCGCCGGAGTCATGGGTTGGGTTCTGAAATTTCCCCAATGTGGGACTATTAAAGGATTATCTTATCTTATCTTATATCTTCGCCAGAGTCATAGGTTGGGTTCATATCTTGGCCGGAGTCATTGGTTGGGTTCATATCTTGGCCGGAGTCATAGGTTGGGTTCATATCTTGGCTGGAGTCATTGGTTGGGTTCATATCTTCGCCACAGTCTACGTTGTTAAAATCGGCACCCCCATCAAAAAAAGAAAGAACATCACTATGACGCCCACATCACAGGTTCTATTTCTTCGACACAAAAATAGGTGTCAACTACACAAACATTTCCTTAATGGAGATGGAAAAAATTTTAAAACATATTTTTGGAAATTAAAAAAAAAAAATGAAAAAAATGTGAAAAAATGTCCAAAAATAAAAGACATAAAAATAAAGCCTTTTTGTATTTTCAAAAAAAAAAAAATTTATAAAAATATTACAGCCTTTAAAACTGCCAATACCAAGAAATGAATAAAAAAATGTGTCTGGTCATGAAATTGTTAAAAATAAATAGGGACGTGAACAATCGCTTCGCTAAGCTTTTTTTTTTTTTACCTTATTTTACAGTTACAGATTTACAACAAGCTCAACGAAACCCTAATCCATTAGCAGTATCATTTACTGAGCTCATTAGCGGACAATGGCATCATTGGCGGTGAGTGATGACATGGCGGCTGTGAGTGTGCACATTGACAACGACATCAATCGTCCAGCCATTGGGCCCCTTTTGCACTTGAATAATGCTTAAATGAGTTTATTTGTTTGGAATCTAAAAATCAATGATGTTCCTTTAGGTGAAAAGTTTTCAGATAACACATTCGTCTTATAAACGGTTCATTCGGGGAAATCTACGTCGGTTATGAATTTCAGTGCGAAATACAGAAAATAGAAAATTATCGAGGAATAGAAGAGTAAGCTATCGATGTAGACGTGCCTCTCTGCATGCTATACATTATGGTACAGAACATGGAAGAACCTGGTCGGGGGCAGTTACTAAGTAACACATTTCTGTAAACACTCCAAGACTTTGCTATCTCGATGTTTCTTGTTTGAATGCAACTAAAAATAAGAAATGAAACTACAGTGTTGGCCAAAAGTATTGGCACCCCTGCAATTCTGTCAGATAATCCTCGTTGTCTTCCAGACAATGATTACAAGCACAAACTCTTTGGTAATATCTTCATTTATTTTGTTTGCAATGAAAAAACACAAAAGAGAATGAAAAAGAATTCAAATCATTGATCATTTTACACAAAACTCCAAAAATGGGCCGGACAGAAGTATTGGCCCTCTCAGCCTAATACTTGGTAGCAGAACCTTTAGACACAATAACTGCGCACAACCGCTTCCCGTAACCAGCAATGAGTTTCTTACAAGGCTCTGCTGGAATCTTAGACCCTTCTTCTTTGGCAAACTGCTCGCGGTCCCCCCTGAGATGTGAAGGGGGCCTTCTCCAAACTGCCACCAAGAGATCTCTCCCCCTCCCCCACAGGTGTTCTATGGGATTCAGGGCTGGACTCATTGCTGCCACTTTACAAGTCTCCAGGGCTTTCTCTCACCACCATTTTCTAGTGCTGACCTGAAGTGTGTTTTGGGTCATTGTCCTGCTGGAAGAGCCCTGACCTCTGAGGGAGACCCAGCTTTCTCACACTGGGCCCTACATTATGCTGCACAATGTGTTGGTCGTCTTCAGACTTCATAATGCCATGCACACGGTCAAGCAGTCCAGTGCCAGAGGCAGCAAAGCAACCCCAAAACATCAGGGACCTCCGCCATGTCTGACTGTAGGGGGCGTCTTCTTTTCTTTGAAGGCCTCTTTTTTCCCCTGTAAACTCTATGTTGAGGTCTTTTCCTACTTTTGTCTCCTCTGACCAGAGAACATTCTTCCAGAACGTTTTTGGCTTTCTCCGGTAAGTTTTGGCAAACTCCAGCCTGGCTTTTTTATGTCTGTGGGTAAGAAGCGGGGTCTTCCTGGGTCTCCTACCATACAGTCCCTTCTCATTCAGACGCTGACACTGGATAGTACGGGGTGACACTGTTGTACCCTCGGACTGCAGGGCAGCTTGAACTTGTTTGGATGTTAGTCGAGGTTCTTTATCCACCATCCGCACAATCTTGCGGTGAAATCTCTCGTCAATTTTTCTTTTCCGTCCACATCTAGGGAGGTTAGCCACAGGGCCATGGGCTTTACACTTCTTGATGACACTGCGCACGGTAGACACAGGAACATTCTGGTCTTTGGAGATGGACTTGTAGCCTTGAGATTGCTCATGCTTCCTCACAATTTTGCTTCTCAAGTCCTCAGACAGTTCTTTGGTCTTCTTTCTTTTATCCATGCTCAAAGTGGTCACACAAGGACACAGGACAGAGGTTGAGTCAACTTTAATCCATTTCAACTGGCTGCAAGTGTGTTTTAGTTATTGCTACCACCTGTTAGGTGCCTCAGGTAAGTAACAGGTGCTGTTAATGACACAAATTAGAGAAGCATCACATGATTTTTCAAACAGTGCCAATAATTTTGTCCACCCCCTTTTTTATGTTTGCTGTGGAATTATATCCAATTTGGCTTTTTGACAATTTTTTTTTGTGATTTTCCATTGAAGACAAATTAAATGAAGATAATAATACCAAAGAAATTGAGATTGCAATCATTTTCTGGAAGACAATGAGTATTATCTGACAGAATTGCAGGGGTGCCAATACTTTTGGCCAACACTGTATGTTGCGAATGGTCTTGTTAAAAAATATTCTACAGTTATGGAAATTCTGATTAATAAATTAAATTGCTATTTAAGGGGTTGGATTAATAGAGACTAAAGATGAGCGAGTACTGTTCGAAATGGCAGTTTCGAATAGCACACACCTATAGGAATGAGTAGACGCAACCGACACGCAGGGGTTTAAGCGGTAGGACGCCAGCTCCGTCTGCGTGCCGGCCAGTTCCATTCATTACTAAGGGTGCGTGCTATTCAAAATTGCCGTTTCGAATAGTACTCGCTCATCTCTAATAGAGACACTTACCACCTATCCACAGGATGGGGAATAAGTGTCCAATTGCTGGTTCTCGACTGCCAGGTCCCCCAATGATCCAGAGGATGATAGACAGTGCTTAAATTGGGAAAACATTTTAGGGGAAACTCTGTAATAACTAACACCCCTTCCGAAGACCTTGACCGACCGACCCCCCACCGCATTCCTGTGCTCTCTATTATGCCCCATAGTGGCCCCAGTACACAGTATTATGCCCCATAGTGGCCCCTGCACACACTGTTATGCCCATAGTGGCCGCAGTACACAGTATTATGCCCCATAGTGGCCCCTGCACACTGTATTATGCCCCATAGTGGCCCCTGCACACAGTATTATCCCCCATAGTGTCCCCTGCACACAGTATTATGTCCCATAGTGGCCCCTGCACACAGTATTATGCCCCATAGTGGCCCCTGCACACAGTATTATGCCCCATAGTGGTTCCTGCACACAGTATTATGCCCCATAGTGGTTCCTGCACACAGTATTATGCCCCATAGTGGCCCCTTCACACAGTATTATGCCCCATAGTGGTTCCTGCACACAGTATTATGCCCTATTGTGGCCCCTGCACATGTATTATTGCCCCATAATGAACACCCATGAGTATAATAATCAGAGACCCGGGGGGGATAGAAACATGAAAAACCGCTGTTACTTACCTATCTCTGTCTCCGCTGCAGTCCTTGGTGGTGTTGGCCATTTTCAATGACGTCAGGATGTCACATGACCCAGGATGCAGGTCCCTGTCAAGTGACGTCAGACAACTAGGCCCGATGCCTGTATGGAGCTTGGTAAGTAACACTGTTTGTTATGTTCGCTGAAAAGACCCCCGAGTTTAATAGTAGTTTGTGGGGCCTGTGGCGTCACTTACCGATCCCGGCCCCTGTCAGGATCGTTAAGTAAATAGGGCCTATTTAATATTTAATAACTCCAGCCGGTAACGGCCTATTAAAAAAAAAATCTGCAGTGGCTGTCACCGGGCCCCTAATGTCCCAGGCCCTGTGGCAGCTGCTACCCCTGCTACCCCGATAGTTACGCCACTGACCTCTTCCCCTTCCTGATCAAAACCGACCAACCCCAGAGTATAATATTCGTAGATCCAGGGGAGGATGCAAGCATAAAAAACAATGTTACTTACCTCTCCTGGGCTCCGGCATACTCCTGGCTGATGTCAGTTATCTTCAATGATGGAAGAGACATCACTTGAGCCAGAATTGCACCGCGACACATAAAATCGCAATCCAAACCCACGTGACATCATTGACATCACCAAGTAGACCCAAAGCCTTCAGGAGCCAGGAGAGGTAAGTGACACTGTTTTTTATGTTCCCTCACTTCTCCTAGCCCTCCGATCATTATACTCAGGGGTCTGGAAAGACCCCCAGGTATAATGATAGCGGTGTTTGTGGGGTTCTTTATACTGGAACACTGAAAGATAGTTTGTCTTTATGCCGGAGTTCCAGAACGTTCTGGCCCAATTTAAGCACTGATGGTAGACCTAAAAACCCTTTAAAGCTTCCTTGTGATTTGAGCTCCAGTACACTTGTGTGACCAGTGCTCTATTCCCTTCTTTGGTCCTACCAGGACTTCAATCTCTGATAGCACCCATAGTTCCAAAGAAGTGACTGGAGCGCTCATCACACAAGCACACTGGCGCTCCATTCACAAAGAGGCTTTCAGGGGACTTTCAGTCCCCTGTTCTCCTAATCATTGGGGGACCTGGCTAATTGGGGAACTCAGTGATCAGACATTTATCCCCTGTCCTGTGGATAGGGGATAAGTGTCCTTAATGGCAAAACCTTTTCTACTCCTAATATACAGCAAGTAGCCAAAAGGACCAGTAGACAGAAAGTAAACATGCTACTTATAGTCCTATACCCCTCTGGTTTCCAGACTAACCCCAGATATTTCCCATAGCCTATTGCAAGGCAGAATGAACTTTGCAGTCCAGGACTAAGTTTGCAACCCCAGAGAATGGTGCCAAAAACAGGTGCACTTCCAGGCTAAGGACCACACCAAAAATCCTACTGTAATACACAAGCAGGGTGAAACAACACGTGGAAACTAAAATAGCCAAAACAAAAGCAGAGGAATATCAGAAAGTCATGTCATGGCCTAGTCCAGGAGGTAAAGCTAAATAATCAAGAATAGGGTAAACCAGTAGATTAAACCAAAATCAGTAAACCAGGGAATCAGTAAAAAATAGGAAAGGTACAGAGAGTGATGTCTAAGAGCACAGAGCCTAGAAAACTAATGTAATCACAAGCACCTGAGTAAGGAAAATGTTGTGTAGAATATCCTCGATTGCCTTGATGCAGAATTAGAGTACTGATTGGCTAGGCTCAGACCAGTGACAAGCTGCAGAGACCTAGCCAAAGTCTGACTGGACAGCATAGCAGCCTTAAAGCAATATCCTTGTGTCAAATGCAGATGCTGTATAGAATTTCCTCCAACCGTACTGTAGAAAAGACATGATACATACCTCTCTGTACCAAGCTGATACAGCTGCTGCTCCATTGGCTCCAGTCAACAGGCTTGCCATTGTCTAGTCTAGTCCTGCAGGCATGTATTCCTCCTCCTCTTCTTGTTGACTTCCTCCTGAGCACCATTGTTATTGGTGGTCCAAGCCAATAAATATCATTCAGGCACGGTAGGTTTTAAACTATCCCTGAGTCACAAAAGTGTGAGAGGTACCTCCTAAAAAATGGTGCATGAAAAGAGAGAGAAAAGGCAACTGAGCTCTGAACCAGAAGGACCACAAGCAGATGCAGAACAACATAGAAATGAGCCAGCATGGTGCAACTTGTACCTCTCCAGGTACGCCAACACTTTACCTTTAATTCACTTGAAAAGGAGCTGGGCAGCGTTAACCTTGCACCACCACTACACAGTGGATGGAGCCATCTGCATCCTACTCTGTCCACTGTATAGTTCTTAGTCTATGGCTGCTGGTGGGGATGCCAAGTGTTGGACCCCGGGTGTTCTTATATTGATGACCTTCCTAAGGATTTCTTGCAAGAGTTTTGCTATGAAGACATGCCCCATATGATAATCACATGAGCAGGGCCCACTCTTGCGCCACAGAAGTAAAAATAAAGGATCGTACGCAAAGATATCGAGAAGAGACTTGATACAATAACTGTATATGACAATTGTGCAACTTTCTATTACATGGGACAATGAAAGTGCTTTATTTGCTGACAACTTTTTGCTTTTTTTGCTGACGCTTTCATACATTCTTATGGGTATCTGCAGTATTTCCGATAGCGTGGAACAGACTCTTCATTAAAAACTAAATTTATTCATCAGTTTTCAAACTTCGTGTTCATCCCGCACATATTTGCAGTTATCGGGTCTGTGGCTGCCGAGGATTATCTGTGTCTTGTTAACAAATCTTGTAGAGATATGCAGAATCCTCTTAGATTCTGGGAATGGTTTGACTTTATCGGAGAGCATTAGATGTACAGCATTGACTTTATAAATGTAATCCCTTATATATATATATATATATATATATATATATATATATATATATACAGATTTCTTCTACAACTAGAATTTATAACTTTAAAATGATTACAAGTTTTTATTACTCTATAGGTCACTTCACATCTGGAAGATTTTGGCGCAGAACTTTCTGCCATGGTCCCATTCATTTGACTTGTTTTCCAGCAAAACAACCCCAGATAGGTGAAGAGAACTTCACCCACTGATGGTCTTATTAAGTTATAGGGAGGGCATGTGTCCCAGGGTCTTCAAATACTTGAGGATCAAGAGGGCCTTTACCACCCATGTCCAATATTAAGGTCAGTTCTTGACAAAATTGTTTACCTTCTACATGTAAGCGGGCCCAGAAAATTCTGCAACAATATCTACTCCACAGTTTTCTGGGAATGTCTTATTAAATTATAGGGAAGTCATCTGTCCCAGGGTCTTAACCTTCTAGAGAATTTAGAGGACCTCTACCACCCATGCCGAATACTAAGGTTCATTCCTCTGATCCCATTCTTAAAACTACAACTGCATGAGTATAATTGTCTGCCTGGTGCATGCAAGGGGGCCTTCTGGTTTCATTTCTGCAACAAAATCTGTCCCTTAGACCACTGAGAAGGCTTTATTACATTATCAAGAAGGCATCTATCTTAACCTCCTTGAGGATCTAGTGTGTCCACCTCCCATGCCCAATGCTAAGGGCAGTTATTCTGATCCAATTGATAAAGTTGGCTGTCTAGTGTGTACAATACCAGTTTCTGCAACAAAATGTACCATGCTGCCCTTATTATGACCCAGGGAGGGCACATATCTCAGGGTTTCCACCTTCTTGAGATTCTAAAGATTGGTTCTTCATACCCAATTGCCTTTCTGGTACTTGAAAGGAGACCTTCAGCTTTCAGTCCCATAAATATCTACAACCAAATCTGTTCTCCCCCTTCCCCCTTGTGTTGTGAAGGTCTTATTACATTATAAGGAGTGCATGAGTCTCAAGGTCTCAACCTTTTGAGGACCAAGAAAGGTTCCACCACATACTCCAAATGCTAAAGTTGGTTCTTCTGATCCAATTGTTAAAAATAATACTGGATCAGTAAAATCAGTGTCAAGTGGACTTTCAGCACCTCCATCCTCCTAGTCATGTTGAAGACTTCAGGATAATTTTAGTTTATGATGTACCTGAGTGTTTTTTCTATTTCATCTCATCCATCTGCTTGGAGTCACAGACTTATTACTTGATCTAGGTCTTTCATTCAAAGCTTGGGGCCCATATCTTTTACTGTGACTATTGTAGCAGGAGTCCAACACTGGGGGGATTTTATGGATGTTTAATGATCCTACCCAACCGATATGTTCTAGCCATGCAAACATGAAGTCTAAGAAAGTTTCTGGAGCCAAGGCTTTGCTGTTGTAACCCTGTATCTAAATAACCTGACCAAGGCAAAGAGGCTTGTTGGCACGACCTTGTTAGAGATAAGTAAACCATTTCATTTCAAATCAGGTTCATTGGGAATTTTCCAAAAATATCAAGGTCAGCCAATCCAAAAAATTTTGGAGTATGCCACCCATGAATCAATGAAGTCGATTATTATACTCTTGGGTCTCTTCTGGCTTCAAAGTGTATTAATCGGAGGCCAGGGAACATCTAACATAATACAAAAAACAGGTCTCCTGGGTCACTGTACATTGTATCGTCAAAGCATGTTGACGTAGATGCCACCTACGTGAGGCCGGAAATTGGACCTTAGTAGTGACCTAAGGACTGATGATGTTGACAACTACTTCGGCAGTGACCAAGGGGCCAGAAGACATGACCGACATATTGGGAAAAGACTGGAATGCCGGAGGAAGAGCCAATGACAGCATGGTCAAGGAACATGAAGAGAAGTATAAAGTATGATAATCAACTTTACTCAGCGCTTCTGGTACAAGTTTCCCCAAAATAAATTTTCCTAGTGAACATATCGAATATTAGTGAAACAAATTTGCTCATCTCTGGCCTCAGAAACCCATTTTCACTCATTGTCTCCATAACCTCCATAAACCTCCATGTAGAAGGTCTATTTGTGGTTTCAATAGGTTGGCCAGGGGGGGCGCCACAAACATTAATCCTGACCTTTGACATTGTCCTCTAGATAAACTGCTGAGTCTTGCAATCCTTCTACGATTAAAAACAGTGCCCATATTTGAAAACTTCCCATTGGCTGAATAATTTACGCCGCGCAGTTCTAGACGACCGCATTTAACCGTATTTCAAGTCTCTTTATGAAAAATGCATTGTTTTAATAGGCTTTTAAGTGTTTGAATGAATCAGCTTGGCGCTGGGTGCCTGTGATTCTTCTGGGAGAGGCGCAACGTAAAGTCGGAAAGTTCGGCAATGCTCTTGTAATCTGCAGACACTTCTTATAAAACATCTGTTTGCACAAGAGAGGGCTCAGCATTACGGATTCATTAAGGAAGATGTTCTGCTTCTTTTAGCTCAAAACTACAGTGACATCTATACAAGGACTCCGGGGACTCGCGATGCCGCAGCGCAGCAGTTTATATCGTACACTGTGTTTATAAGAGATTAACTTCAAGGGTAGCATTCATCCTCGTTTAGTACAACACAGATGGAGAAGACTTCAGTGCATCCCTCCCTTTAGTATTGGTGAAATGACTGCAGAGGAAAAAGTGGACTACACTTAAAGGAACACTCCGGGCAGAGAAGGTCACGAAGGGGTGGAACATCCCTGTGTCAGTAGATCCGTTCTTCCTGGAGTGTTCCTTTAACTACTTGGGTACAGTTGAGCAATGATGTACATTGCACTGGTAGGTTCTTAAAGAGGTTGTCCAGGTATTGGGCCAGGTAAGATAAAACAGTCACATACGTCACCCTAAACTGAAATATCCTGGACAACCCCTTTAACTATACGGTTCCGTTGGCTGCATTAAAGGGGTTTTCTGGGATATTGATTTTATGGCCAATCCATAGACCATAAATATTGGTAGGGGTCAACATCTGGCTGTTCGGGGAAGCTTTCAATAACCGTACATCGGTTGCCAGGCCTATATTGGAGCTCAGATCCCATTGACATCTACCATACAGGGTATGGAGCTATTGGCCCCTAAACTGTATCATACGGGCACTGGACACCAAACAGCTGAACCCCCACAAATTACAAATTTATGTCCTAAATAAGAAGCTGGAGAAAACAGAAACTAGAAATATAACTGGAACATACATAGGGATGAGTGAACCAATACGGTTAGAACCAGAATTGAGACAAATTGGGTATCGCCACCCATGAAACATTATTATACTCTGGGGTCACCTATATGGACCTTGCTTTACTTTTCCTGGTTGTTCTGATGTCCATTCCCAATACAGAAGGAGTCACGACACTGGATCAAAGCCAGGAGATGGAGAGGACGCCAAATGAGGGAAATATCTTCTAGTGCATCGTAGAAGCAAATCTAGCAGTCAAAGATCTTTTACCACTTTCACACTACCCAAAAGTAGCCTCAGAAAGCCTTGTTACAGGGCAGCAGGGGAAGAATTTAAAGGGATTCTACCATTAAAAATCTTTTTTCTGTGGCTAACACGTCGGAATAGCCTTTAGAAAGGCTATTTGTCTCTTACCTTTAGATGGGATCTCTGCCGTGCCGTTCCTTAGTAATACCGGTTTGTAACGGTATGTAAATTAGTTCTCTGGCAGCGATGGGGGCGGGCCCAACGCTGAAAATGTGATGAGGGCGTCCCCACCGCTGCCCGAGAACAGGATCCTGCGCCGCCTCTCTCTTCTGCTGGATCCTCCTCCTCTTTCTTTGTCTTTCTTCGGCGGCTTCACCTCTGTCGGCTCTGACACTAGTAGAGCCGACTGCGCATGCGCGGCCATAGTTCTGAGGCTGCAATTGCGCGCATGCGCAGTCAGCTCTACTAGTGTCTCAGTGGCAGAGACAACTGCGCAGGCGTCAGAAGAAAGATGAAGAAAGAAGGGGAGGATCCAGCAGAAGATAGAGGCGGCGCAGGATCCTGTTCTCGGGCAGCGGTGGGGACGCCCTCATCGCATTTTCAGCACTGGGGCCCGCCCCCATCGCTGCCAGAGAACTAATTTACATATCGGTAAAAACCAGTATTACTAAGGAACGGCGCGGCGGAGATCCCATCTAAAGGTAAGAGACGAATAGCCTTTCTAAAAGCTATTCCGACGTGTTAGCCACAGAAAAAAAGATTTTTAATGGTGGAATCCCTTTAATGCCCTCTTGAGGCAACACTCATATCTGTTTGTAACATAATTATATGCCGAGGTTTGTAGCAATCCAACATTCCTATCTATGTTGTTTTTTTCTGTTAACGAGTGTATTTTATAGAAATTTCTGCAATACCAGACACAACCTATACACAAGGAGGGCGCCATTTCTACGAAGAGCCAAAAATCTTATATAAACTCACCCGAACCTGGACGATCTTTTCTAGCCATAGCTTGCGGTAACCTTTCGCTCCTTGGTATTGTGCGGTTCTATCTTCGCTTTTACCTATAATTTATTTGTTTGTTAATGTAAATTGTCTTTTAAGTGCCGGCCGGCCACAGCACTCTCTTTATAGTCTGTTTAGAAATTCACCTAGGGATTATCATCTAAAAAACGTCCAAATCAGTCACTTTCCCATTAAAGGCAATAGCTCAGCACTCAAGGGCACGTTCTCCTTACAAACAGCCATTGGCCATGAACATTAGACGGCGGCATTAATTGTAGTCGTAGCGTTGCGCTGCCTCGGTTTCTGTAGCTGAAGAGTTGTTTTAATCATACAATGCTCTAAATTAACCATAAAAGGACACTTTATAATGGTAAGTACCTTTCTTTAATTGCACGGCGCTTGCATTTTCTGTCGGCTGTTTACGCTAATAGCTCATCTAGAAATCCTTTTGAGCAATTTCATGGGAATGGATTGTTTTTACAAATCGTCTTCAATTCTTGGGATCATTATTAGTCTAGGATTGTTTGCATACACACTGTGATTTATCTACGGACAGGAACGTATCTGCCTTCACGTAAATGGCTTCGCCCCGCAAAGCAGGACGGGATATATTGAAGATGAAAATTGCAGAAGTGATTGAGATTTAATTGGGTGAAACAATGAAACAAACAAGAAGCTGAAGAACAAATACGACGTTACTGGAGACTGTATGATATATTTTGGGGTATGGTCCTCCAGTAGGGATGCCAACTGGTTTATGGTGTGTGGGGTTTGTTATGTATGTTCCAAAAGTTTCTGGTTCAGATGAAGTTGATATTTTTGGGGCTCACCATTCACTAATCATTATTATACTATGGGGTGTCTTCAGACCTGATCGTCCCTCTTCTCCTGGGCTCCCACTCATCCGGTGTTCATTCCCAGGTATCTTCCATTGTCTTTTGTCCTCCTGGTTCACGTTATTAGTAGAGATGAGCGAGTATTGTTCGATCGAGTGGGTGTTCGATCAAAATACTATGGTATTCGAGATACTCGTACTCGATCGAACACTACTAGCTGTTCGAACTTTAAGGTTCGATGCAAAACCAGCGTTGATTGGCAGAATGCTATACATTGCCAATCAACGCTGGTTCTTCTCTTACCTTTAGAAGTCTTCTCCGTGCAGCGTCCCCGCGGCGTCCTCCGGCTAGAATTCACTCTGCCTACGCATCCGGCCTAGGCAGAGCCGACTGCGCATGCGCGGGCATGCCCTCGCATGCGCAGTCGGCTCTGCCTAGGCAGAGTGAATTCCAGCCGGAAGACGCCGCGGGGGCGCTGCGCCGAGAGAAGACTTCAAGGGGGATCCAGCCCGACTGTCACTCGTGGACTTGGTAAGTATAATTTTATCGAATGTTGTGTACCCCTGAAACGAGCATTTCCCCCCATAGACTATAATGGGGTTCGAAATCCGTTTGAACAGCCGAACAGTGTGCGGCTGTTCGAATCAGATTTCGAACCTCGGACATTTTAGTGTTCGCTCATCTCTAGTTATTAGCCCCAGAAGACCACCGAGGCATTAGATCTCATCGGTTACGCGGAGAGCAACAATGTCATGATGGGGATGCCAATGAAAGGCTGTCCATGTAATGCACGGATGGTTCAAGTCTACTAGAGAGAGATGGACCTTTGTGGCTGAAGTCCATGGTACACAAAAATAACTTACCCTTGGTTCACATCTGCGTTTGATAATCCGTTTGGGGCGTCCGCATGGAGACCCCCTCGAATGGACTACCAAACGCATTTACAAGCGGTGTGCAGTGCATAGACTATAATGGGGTCTGTGTGCTTGCCGCGAGATCTCTGCACGAGTCATGACAGGAAAGTAGATTGTGAAGTACTTTCCTGTCCGCATGTTTCCTGCGGAGATCTCGCGACAAGCACATGGATTCCATTATAGTCTATGGGGATCCGTGTTCTTTCACTGCACAACGCTTGCCAATGCGTTCGGTAGTCCAATGCCCCATGCGGACTCCCCAAACGGATTACCAAATCCGTATTCTTAGAGCTGTTACTGGGCCCAACTTTATACTAACGCACATAGTTATCCAATGTGTTCATATAAGTGTAGTCGTAAAAAGGTGGTGACTTGCCACATAGTTGTTGGATATGGATGGATATGGATTAGATTATTCAAAGTAGATCATGGAATGGTATGGAATATTAAATAAAGTAGTCACAAAAAGTGGTTGTAAAGCTTTGTACAATGGCCACTCTCTCTGCTCTTCACCATCACCAGTGGTCGTCTATGTTAATATAGATGGTAGAAGCATATTGGTGACTCTCAATATACATCCAGAGATAGATGAGACCTGTGTGGTACGGCTGTGGGTTATCATCCTGCGTGGCCCAAATATAACAAATATGGTGGGACTATTAATTATCTTTTTGGGCACCTATCGTTACTATGTGTCCAATTTATCATACCAAGCTTTTGAGCACAATTGGAACAATAGTAACATAATATAATAAAGCACGGTATTTTTTGTATCCATATGGGGCAACGGATATATAATGTAGGGTGTAGCTAAACCCTAGAACACCAGAGGACATGGAGTGAATGGCAAGAACGAGAATCCAAGATGGGTGGACTGCCAAGAAAGTAAAGTGCCACCTGCTGGAGTGCTCAAGGCAGTTGATGCTCGGAGGACTGAAATTGATGAAGTCCCCATGTGGTGAGATGCCAAACTACAGGGAGAGTCTGGAGTGATCCGTAGCTATGGTGTGTGCTGAAATGTGTCTCAGAAATCATGAAGGATCAGTGGGATTTGTCTAGTGGAAGCAGGACCAGTAGGGTTGCCTACCAAGCGAGAAGGGGCTTTTCCCGCTTTCGATCAGATGACTAAACATCAATAGATCCCAATCTCGGTAATAGTTTACAGGTTTGACAATTGTTTGAAAAGAATGTTCTTCTGATCCAAGTTACAGTAAAGAACCCTTTCAACCTGTAGTTGGGCTCCCCCGCCACCCAACGATCATGACGTTATCCACCATCCTATTGAGAAGGGATAACTTCATATCTTGGTAAGATCAAAGAATAGACTCTACACCCAGATTAATCTTCCCCAAACCTATCACAGGTCTAAGGATCTAATTCAAGGCTGAGAAACATAACTAGATGAGACGAATTCTCCGTTAGGAATTTTCTCTCCATTTTCAACATTTTCTGGACGCCACGTTACTCAGAACATTCTGTCTCTCAATCCTCGACCAGAACCATCGTACCTGCTGCCACGTAAGCCTATGGCTGATTGATCCTATTAATTATTCATCCGTGTTGGGAATTGTTTACAACGTAGAGTCCAGAAGCTAATGAGCAGAATGATGTAGATTGTATCCTAACTGCGCAGCACAAAAATACGCAGCGCGGTTATATTTTTTTCTAAATGGTTAACCTTGTGACATATCCCAAATTACTTCACAGCTGACACGTAATATTGATCACGTAAATAGAACGAACTGCCGCACAAACAAGGACATCGTGACATATGACACAAAGTGCTCAACGTATAATCCACATAGAGCTCCAGGGAAATAACAAGGTGGAAAGATAATGTTACCACAACAGCCAGAAACACGCAATATCATATCTAATTGTTACTTATCTATCAGGTGCAATTTGCAGTACTAATGGGGCTAGCCACAACTGTCAAATAGGGTATGTATTTGTTTTCTGCTGGAAACAGCGCCACTCTAGTCTTTTGGCTGTGCCTGGTATTGCAGCTCATTCCCATTCATTTAAAACCCTCATTCACACAAGAGGAATAAACCCTCATACACACAACAGTGTTATGAGTCTGTACAATGTCAAACTTTTTCAGAGCCATAATACAGATTTTGGGGGGACCCTATTGTCTGCCAGGGTTCGACAGGGCCATTTTTCATAATATAGCAATACAATATAAACAATACGAAAATAAATACCTGCCCGGCTAGTCTCTAACTAAACATAGAATAGGTCACCTCACCTAGAATAACAGAAATCCAAAGCCAGTAGAATCACTCAGGACACAGCGCCAAAAATATGACCTCTCTGTTGGCTCTAAGCTTAAACTTAAGCTCCCTTGATGAGCAGACTCTCTGCAGCTGAGTCGCTGCCGGAACATCCCCAAAGTGTGGACTGGAGGGGGGTGGAATAACAGGTCCCAATACCAACCGAGTCTAAGACTACCCCGAAGTACTAACCAGTAAGGCAGGATGGATATCACAACTTGAGACACAGGATACATCCCTAGAACAAGGTGCTAGAAAACAAGTGCACTTGAAAGTAGAGGAATATCAGAAGATCCATATGGGTCAAGTCCAGGAGGTCAGAGATAAAATAAAATAAATCAGCCATAGAGAGGTTATGCAGGTTTGCAAGCCATACCAGGGAATCAGCAGAAAAAAAGGGAAGGTACTGGGAGAAAGTTAAAAGAACACAGACCCTGACCCAAATGTAATCACAGGCACCAGAGTAAGGAAAGAGTCAGGTTACAATACCCCGCCTAAGCCCTGGATTGCATGCTGAACTAGAGCCCTGATTGTCTCTGCATCTCATACCTCTGTCGGGCTGAACATACCCAGCCAAATATTGACTTGTAGACATAGCAACCTCAAAGCAACAGCCATGTGGCAAAGGCAGATCCCATAAAGAATTCCCCCCTGCTCAGAGGAGAATGACGCCTGCTTGGTGGAAAAGTAAGAGGATGAACATTTAGTTTCCTGATAGAGAACTGATTTTCATACCTCTTCCCAGGAAGCATTGCCTTTAAGTGCTCCTATGCCAGCTGGCATCTCCAGAAGGAGAAACAGCACGTCCCAAGAACTATGTAATGGTAATAATATCTGCTATTGACTATTGAGCTACACAGGTTGTATCTGGCACAGCTAACCACTACATATCTGTGAGGCAAAATGTATGGAAAATAAGTCATAACTAGCAAATCATGGCAATTTTTCCCCAAAAAAAATCAAAAAGGTGGAGCAGGGATTGATAAATAAGATGTTTTGTCTGAAAAACATTCTTTCCAATGCAATTGTGCCAATTCTGAAATATATATATGGATACACTACATTATATAGCCAAAAATATGCAAAATTAGGTGTATAAAATCAAGCACATGACCATGAAATCTATATAGTCAAATATTGGTAGCAATCAGGGCTGATTCTAAGTTATTTGTTGTATGAACCAAAAATTGCCATGTTGGAATGTTCCCTCCACTAGGAAGAAAATAAGTATTTGGCTCAGCCCTGCTGATCAGCCACAGAACTTGCAGCACAAGCCCTTCCACTGATTAGCTCCAATCATTAGCCCTACATTGGATAATAGCGCCCCCACAGGTAATAGGAGCACTATAATCATGTGGGGAGGGGCTTCTTAGATGTGAACAGTGCATAGTGTCCAAGCCACTTTAGAAAAAAATTGTAGCCATCAGATGGTGGACATTAGGCCAAGATTGGGAGATTTGCCAGCTCTTCCACAAAAACTGGCCAAGTAATGGGTAATCCACCTTCTTCACAGAGCTCTCTCTCACCTAGAGAAACCCGGGAACACTGTGAGAATAATGTTCTTTGACCTCTCCAGTGCGTTCAGCCAGAGCTACTGAGAGAAAAGCTGAACCTTGGTGGTGTGGACCATCACCTGTCCGACTGGATCCTAGACTACCTGACAAACCGCCCTCAGTATGTGAGAGCCCAGGACTGTGTGTCTGACACTGTGATCTGTAGTACGGGGGCACCACAAGGTCCATTTCTTGCCCCATTTCTCTTCACACTGTACACTGCTGACTTTAGGCACAGCTCCTCCAGCTGTTACTTACAGAAGTCCTCCGATGACTCTGCTATAGTCGGCCTTATCACTGATGGCGACGATAGGGAATACAGAGACTTAAACTGGGACTTTGTGGACTGGTGCCAGCGGAATCAGCTCAGGATTAATGCTGGGAAGACCAAGGAGATGGTGGTGGACTTTAGTAAATGGAGAAGTGCTCCAACCCCGGTGGAGCTCCAAGGAATATATATCCTCAATATTAAACTAGACTGGGCTGATCACCTGGAGGCGCTGCACAGAAAGGGCCACAGCAGACTCTACCTGCTCAGGAGGCTGAGGGCCTTTGGAGTCCAGGGGCCACTTCTTAGGGCCTTCTTCAACTCTGTGGTTGCTTCAGCCATCTTTTTTGGTGTGGCCTGCTGGGGGAGCAGTATATCAACCAGGGACAGAAATAGACTTGACAGGCTGATCAGGGGAGCCCCTTGGACCCAGTACAGGCGGTGGGTGACAGAAGGATACTGTCTGTGGTGACCTATGCGGGAGAACAAATCCCACCCCATGTATGGGACCCTGATGGGACTTGGCAGTACTGTAAGTGACCGTCTGCTTCACCCAAAGTGTGAGAAGGAGCTATCGCAGGTCCTTCCTTCCAACCGCGACCAGGCTGTATAATCTACATCAGACCAAGCGAAGATCACTCCGGACAGAGAACTAATGATTATGACGATGACCATGAAGTCTTCCTTCTTTCTCTTTCGTTCCTTAGCTGCTATGGACTCCTAGTATATCTTCTCTTCTCAGCATATGTGTACCTACGTCTGTAATATATTAATCTGTATTATCCTGTATCTGTATTACTATGCCACTGTAACATGCTGAAATTTCCCCAATGTGGGACTATTAAAGGATTATCTTATTTTATCTTAATGTATGGGGCAGCTCTGAGGCTTTAGCCCCCATTTCAAGTAATTCCTACCAATAACACTTACACGTAGCTCACACCAGCACTGGGTGTCTGTTCATCTAGTCCATAGGAGGACTGGTAGAAAGAACAAAAAGACCTCAAAAATAGTGGATCGCAACCGAATCCAAAGGACTCTCATTGACCATAATGGGTGTTGTCAGATGTCTATTCTTTTTATCCAAAACAGATGGGCTTGCGGGACTTTTTTTGTCTAGTTATTTTGTATCGCTATGTGCCAGATGGATAACCTATATTTTCCAAATTATATAACATGGATCCATAGATTGGATGCCATGTTTGCAGTGTCAAATTCTCTACTCTTCCCGACCAAGTGGCAGCCATATTGGTCACCTTTCGCGTAGCTTTGCCGAAAGAAGATATAAGTAAAAAAGAGTGGGAAGAGTTTGGAACATCTTGAAGGTCTATTACCAGCGATTCTCTTTACTACAAGTAAAGAAAAAGTTCAAGTTCAAGTTATTCAAGTTCATTCCATGATATTGTGGATCTGCCTCTACGTATATCAATATTAAATGAGGCCTCCTGCTGTCTGAAGAATATGTTATGTCAGCCGCTCGCTGATGTATATTAATAGCTGTAATCTGAACTCTTCGACTGTTTTCGGGGGCTGCTGTTGGATGTGCGATCAGGTAACATATGTTTACCTCCTATACGCCACATCTGTTATAAAAGCTGAATTTTAGATTGAGAACTAAACTCAGGAATCGAGCCAGAAGAACTTGAGGGAATGAGAAGAAGAATAAATTAAACCTGAGATCTGCTAACTCGCTTCCCAGCAAAGAAATATCAATTTCATGGAAGAAAATATATTTTGCAATGACGCGCGCGCAGCACCTTGCAGTCTTTCATTTTTCAGGGGGTTGAATATTTTTGCAAGGTGTGATTTTATATACAGCAAGTTGGTTGTGGCCACAAAACCAACTAAAGGACTTGGACCTCAGTAAAAAGAACCATCCATTGAGGGGGACAAATATATTGATGACATCCTCATCGTAGTGTCTGCCAACCTAGACCCGCACAGATCAATTGATTGAAGAGACTGCAGTGTTCATGTGAGTGCTGCGGCCTCTTCATTGAATACTAAGCACAGCGCTGTACATGGTGTAGTGGTTGTGTCTGGATTACAGATCAGGCCCATGCAAGTAAGTGGGTTCGAGCTCATTCTGTAGCATGTGAACGATGGCTGTAACATCATTAGGGTTGAGCCGATCTTGAGATTTCAGGATCGTTTTTAAAATACAATTTCCGTTCATTTTCCAGCCGATTGCAATCAGGAAATTGGCTTGATCGCTGATCGGGGTCCAATCTTTCCCAATCCCAATCGCTTAACCCTAGTCAATGCTTCTCTATGGGAAAAGTCACTTTTAGGGTTGAGCCGATCTTGAGATTTCAAAATACGATTTCCAATCATTTTCCAGCCAATCCCGATCATGAAATTTGTTTGTTCGCCGATCGGGATCCGATCTTTTCCGAATCCTAATCGCTCAACCCTACACATCAACGACACAGGGAAGAGGCCACGACTGACCATTGGGGGTCCTAGGATATATTGAGCAGATATCCTAAGGATAGGTCATCAAGGTGTAAGTCTCGGATACTCCTCTAATTTGTACATTGATTGGATATTTATGACCCAAAGACAGAACTGTGCTGAGCCAGGCTCAGGATGTAAAATTTTCCTGGTCCAGACTGAAACCGTTCATAACTGGAGTAAAACATTGCATATCTATGGACATGTAACGCTTCTTTTGCCCTGTAGTGGCGCTGCAGAAGAATTGGAGAACTACTCACCATAGTTTACCACAGATCACAGGGGAGCTCCAGATCAGGACAACCTATGATCTATATCGTAGTAGAGGTTTGAAGAAGTCCATCATGTCCAACCTAAACAGTCTTGATCCAAATAATCCCATAAGGATGATATCAATTTTCCCGTGTCAAGAGAAAAAAATTCTCAACTGCAAATCCCTTGATCTTCTTTTAATCTCCAAAAATCCAAAAACACCCATAACCTGTAATATATATATATATTTTTTTATCTCAACGAAGACATCCAGGCTCTTCTTGGACTTGTACAATGAATTCACCATCATGGCCTCATATGTCAGTGAACTCCATAACCTCACTGCTCCATCTATGTTCTCTCTTAGCCATAGAGGATGTCCTCTTGTCATTGTCACCGGCCTAGAGTAAAAAAAGATCATTACAAAGGTCTTCATACTGTCCATCCACCAGTGGCGTAACTACCGCCATAAAAGCAGAGGCAGCTGTCACAGGGCCCAGGACATTAGGGGCCCGGTGACAGTCGCTACCGTTGCTATCATTATACTCGGGGGTCTTTTCGGACCCCCGAGTATAATGATTGGCGGACCGGGAGAGGTAAGAAACATAAAAAACACTGTTACTTACCTCTCCACGATCCTGCCAGGCCTCCTTCCTGACGTCCTCTCTGACGTCTCTGACGTCATTGAAGAAGGACGGCAGTAGAGAAGACAGCGTAGGAGCCGGAGGACAGGTAAGTAAAAGTGTTTTTTTATGTTTTTATTCCCCCGGGTCTCCGATTATTATACTCTGGGGTCTGAAAAGACCCCAGACTATAATAATTGTTTATGGGTGTCCACTATGGGACATAATACTGTGTACTGGGGTCACTATGGAGCATAATACTGTGTGCAGGGGCCGCTAAGGGACATAATGCTGTGTGCAGGGGCCACTATGGGGGATAATACTGTGTGCAGGGGCCACTATTGTGGATAATACTGTGTGCAGGGGCCACTATGGGGTACAATACTGTGTGCAGGGGCCACTATGGGGCATAATACTGTGTGCAGGGGCCACTATGGGGTATAATACTGTGTGCAGGGGCCACTATGGGGCATAATACTATGTGCAGGGGCCACTATGGGGATAATACTGTGTGCAGGGGCCACTATGGGGCATAATACTGTGTGCAGGGGCCACTATGGGGCATAATACTGTGTGCAGGGGCCACTATGGGGCATAATACTGTGTGCAGGGGCCACTATGGGGCATAATACTGTGTGCAGGGGCCACTATGGGGTATAATACTGTGTGCAGGGGCCACTATGGGGCATAATACTATGTGCAGGGGCCACTATGGGGATAATACTGTGTGCAGGGGCCACTATGGGGCATAATACTGTGTGCAGGGGCCACTATGGGGCATAATACTGTGTGCAGGGGCCACTATGGGGTATAATACTGTGTGCAGGGGCCACTATGGGGGATAATACTGTGTGCAGGGGCCACTATGGGGCATAATACTGTGTGCAGGAGCCACCATGGGGTACAACACTGTGTGCAGGGGCCACTATTGGGGATAATACTGTGTGCAGGGGTCACTATGGGGACATAATACTGTGTGCAGGGGCCACTATGGGGACATAATACTGTGTGCAGGGGCCACTATGGGATATTATGCTGTGTGGAGGGGCCACCATGGGGGATAATACTGTGTGCAGGAGCCACTATTGGGGATAACACTGTGTGCAGGGGCCACTATTGGGGATAATACTGTGTGCAGGGGCCACTATGGGGGATAATACTATGTGCAGGGGCCACTATGGGGCATAATAGAACGCGCAGGAATGCGTAGGAGAGGGTCAGTCGAGGTCTTCGGCATTGGTGTCGGTCGGGGGGGCCTCCATGTCAAACGTTCGCCATGGGGCCCCACCATTCCTAGTTATGCCACTGCCAGCCACCATTGCACATACACTCAATGTAGCCATCTCGAAGGATCTGTAGAAACTGGAGAACCTTTAGACCCTCATTTCTTCATATGGGGCAACTATATAACTATTCTCCGGTGATCTTCTTAAAAATAAAAGAACCGCCTCTAAGTGTCTTATACCGCACTATTAATGTAGCCACAAAAGAAATCAATCTCACGGAAAGAAAAATCATATTCCAAGTGTTTGCCGACTGCGAGCTCCGGTTGACGTTGACCTTAAATACATAAATCTTTTTATAAGTGTGTTCATCAAAACACGACAGGCGGTATGTTGCGGGGGTTTTGTAGAGTTGTAAAAGATTTCTTTGTACAAATAGCCCAATTTCCATGTATTTTTCAGATTTATAAACCACAGCAAACGGCATAGAGCTAAACATAACATCTCGAGTGACGTTTGGCTGATTTATGAATGCACCTAAATAAGCAGGGCTCCCTCTTATTTCACCAATATTGTACCGTAGTGACATATGCAATCAAAATGTTTCTGCTATAAGGTTCATAAGTCACGGAGATGGACTCATTGTAGAAATATTCCCATTCCAACGGCTCTGAGAAGAGTAGCCATACATCTTCATTTATACTCGTGTCGAGAGATCGGAGTTTGCCCGGCATTTGATTGATCGGATATTGTCCAGGTAAGAATTTACTACTAATCTATTTCACTCTAAAAATATAGTTTTCCTGGCAATTAAATCATTGAAAATACAAAAATGTCTGATTTGTGCAAGGAAAATGTTAGGATTTTGCAGCCTAAGTGAGGGAGGATCTCCTTGACAAAGAGTTACCTGCTGGGTCTGTATTGATGGTAGATGGTGGAGGGGTCTGTAACAGGCTGTAAGTGGTTAACCTGGCTAGCCAAACAGGTGAAATATATGAACCACCTGCTACAAGCCTCAGGGCCAGTCATTGGGCTTCTGTTTGCAGTGTGTACCAGTGACCTAGACCCCTGCCTCTATCTCTGCTTGTATTCTGTAAACTCTGAAACCCGTTATAGGACCCAATAAATTGAGCCGGTTTCCTTATTAGACATGAAATCAGAGTCCGAACCCAAAGAACCTTGAAATCTAAATCTGACAACTGAACTTGTGCCTGTACTCTGAGAACCCAGGAACCTGAGCCTGTATCCTAAGAACCTTGAAATCAGATCCTATATCTTATGTATACTGAAACCTGAGCCTGTAAAGTCACCTGGACCTGTGTCTGTACCCTGATATTCTAAATATCATGGAACCCGAATCTGTATCTTACCTCACCTGAACCTATGTCTGTATGATGAAAATCCTCACCCTGTGTCCTAAGTACACTACAAACTGAGCCTATAACCTAAATCATCTGAACATGTGCCTACACCGTAAGAAACACTGGTGATGTATTCTGCACCCCTCATATGAGCCTTCTGAGACCCTGCAGTAGAATACTGATGACCGCCTCATCTTCTTGGCATTTGTTCTGCTGCAAACCTATCTCAGGTGCTTACTAGGGTTGAACGATCGTGTTCAGAAAAGATCGGAATTCCGAACACGATCTTTTTAGGTGGGATCGAGATCGGTGATTATTTCCCACCATGCTTTGCCACTGGCCAAGCATTGTGGGAAAAGCTAACAATATTGGCCTTCACACTAAGTATACACTCCGCTCATTCTGAGTGGAGTGTATACTCAGTGTGAAGGCTCCACTGCGGTTCCATAGGAACGAATGGAAGCAGCCGGCACACAGCCTTAACCCCCTGCGCGCCGGCTGCGTCCATTCATTCTAATGGGAGACTAGCTAACATCTCTAGTAGCTACTTACCTGCAGAGATGGCTGTTCCGGTGCCCAGTGTTCTCGTTCTTTGCCTCGCTGCCCCCGCCTCCCAGGTTAGTGTTAAAGAGCTAGGAAGAAGGTGGGGCTTGTGGCTTCGGAGAGTGTGGGTGGGTACAGGGCGGGGAGACATGACGTCTCCCCTCCCAGTACCCGCCCATACTCTCCTAACCCGCCCACACTCTCCTAACCTGGGAGGCAGGGGGCAGTGAGGCGAAGAAGAACGAGAACACCGGGCACCAGACCAGCCATCTCTGCAGGTAAGTGGACACCAGGGGGGACTAAGTAGCCAGAGGATTAAAAAAAAAATCCTCTGGCTACTTAGTGATTAAAAAAAATCACTACACAGCATGGATTCTAACAATTAAAGCGTTCAATGGTTAGATTCCATGCTGTATAGTGAATAGGATTGTTTTTAAAATTCGATCTCCGATTAGTAAAAAAACTCCCATTGACTTGCATTGGGATCGGAATTGGGATCGAGATCGGATTTGAATGAGAAATTATCGGAAATCGGATTTCAAAATCAATCCTGAAAAGTCAAGATCGGCTCAACCCTAGTTCTTACCCTATATGGGTATCCTGGATCCTGGGCCTCTGCATGCATTGTACCCCTGACTCTATACCTGTGCCCAAATCCAAAAAGCACAACCATGGGACCTCTGCCTGTGCTCTTGCACCCTCCTATCTACCCTGTTTCCTGCAGCCTATGCGGTTGGCATCTTCTACCTACCTTGTATGTCTTGTCCCGGATCTTATGTTTATACCTGTTTTTGTCAGTCCTTGCCTACCAAAACTCTACTTTTATACCCTTAATTCTTAAAGGGATTGTTCAGTATATTTTAAAAAACCCAGGGAATGTTCTAACATAAATAACTATACTCACCTCGTATATATCCCCACAGGAGATGAGGTGTGGAAGCATTGGGGAATTTGCAAGGCGGATACAACTTATTTTTTAATTTTACAATTACCCTTAGGATTTTTTTTTTTTTTTAATCCTGAAAACTCCTCTGAAGGGTAACTAAACTTTTGGGCAACTTTTTATTTTCTGGCAGTATTTGTGTCATGAATACATTTTGTTATATACCTTATTAACACATTTTGTCTCCTTTGTGTGAAATCCGGTATTGTTTCACTCTGTCTCTTGTTTCTGTATTGAGAGCTGTTCCTCTCTCTCACTGAATGTTACTGTGTATGGAGAACATGTAGAGCGTATGAGGGGGCAGAGGGTGACTTCATACAGTTGTATACCAGATATTATAAAACATACAAACTTGCTTTTGGACTCATTTAGAAGGAGATTTTCTTCTTCCAGAGATATCACTGGGTGTACGCACATTCGGGATTGGGATATTTCTATAATATATATATGCATATACAACTCCAGTGATATGTCTAGAAAGTAGGGTCACATGAAATCAGAGAATCTCCTCTTTCATATGACACCAAAAGCAATTTTTTATGTTTTATACACCCTGAGCTATAACTGTGTGAAGTGAGAGGCAGGAACAGCTCTCAATACAGAAGGAAGGGGAAGAGTGAAAAACTGCTGGATTTCACACAAAGGAGACAAAGTTTGTCAATAAAGTAGATTATAAAATATATTCATGACAAAAAAAATGTTAGGATGGGCCGGGGACTCCGCTGTGCTGCCTGCTCTGTGTCCAGTGCCAGGATGGCTGCTGGTTCCAGTTTTCCCCTGGCACCGGAACCAGCAATTCCAGGGTCAGGGGGATCAGTAGTGGGCCTGAGGCTATTTAGGCCTCATTCTGGCCCCGGCCCACCGCTGGTTGTTCGTTTTACCATGGCATCAGCTCCCTAGCTATATATCCCTACCTGTCTCTTGTTCCTGCTATTCTTGAAACCTCTGCATGTGTATGACCTGGCTTACTTTTCAGACCTCTCCTCCGTGATCCTGATTTGGCACCTTCCTAACCTCCTGTGTATGACCTTTGGCTTCCACCTGACTTCTCTTTTGGATCCTGATTTGGCTACTCCATTGACCTCCAGTGTATGACCCGGTGTAACGGTTTGGGTCTGGTTTGGAGTCTAAGGTTGCCACCACCTGGAGGATGACTTACTTGCAAGGCTGGTAACGTAGTCAGGAGCTAGCCAGTGGTCGATACACGAGATGAGTGTCAGAGTTGGAGGAGAAGGCAAATACCGTAGTCAGGAGCAAGCCAGTAGTCAATACACGAGATGAGATGAGATAGCGGGAACTAGGCTCAGATCAGCACTGGAGCTGTCCAGGAGGCTGAATAGCTCAGCTTGAAGAGCTGCCGTCTGGGATACTGAAGTCCCTGGGTTCATGTCCTGACACCCGGCTTCCTTGACTATGCCTCAACCTCTGTCTTCTGCTACCATGTGAGCTCCAGTTATCAACCCAACTTGCTTGACCACGGTATCATTCCTCGGATTTCTGTGAGTATTCCCTGGATTACCCTCCTGCTCATCTGCGACTCCATTCCTTCCGCTCTCTTGGACTTCACTCTAAGGTTAGTGTCTGGGTGTGTGTCGCTCTCTGGGAAGTTGCGGATCCGGACCTCGGACTTTTACCAAGTCCAACCCCACCATCAGGAGCTCTGGTGAAGAACTCCAGGGAATGGTTTCGCTCCGGTTAGGAGAGCGGGGCACACCCAGGACTGTTTTTGCCTTAGTGTTTGGAGATTCTAGTTGCCCAGGACTTACTGAGTTATCCGAACCATCAGGTTCCTAACAAAAAACTTCCAGTAAATCAGAAGTTGCCGATAATTTAGTTACCCTTTAAGGAAAGAGACGTTACCTAAAATGATCAGAGAATACAATATTCGCGTCTCCTTCTATCACAGACCATCACAGCCTTATTTTCCGCATGATTTTCTAACCCAAAAAACAGGGCAAAAAAACCTCAGGAAGCAAAATCCTTGCATTCTTGTAAAACCTGAAATAATTAAGCTTATAGTTGTACTTCTTCTCCGGCAGATATTATGTATCTGATTATAGGTGGGTGTTCGCTGAATGTGCATTTTTTTCCCTCAAGGGTAACATCACATAGAAAAATATTGTTGGCGTATTGAGCAGAAGTTAGCGGCCAGAAAAAAAAAAACATTTAATTTTATGTAATTGATTCGCTTCTTTGTTTTATTTTTTATTTTATTTTTTTTTGTAGAGTGAAGTTTTTCAATCAATCCGTACGCTGCACAGGTCATTACACCGGTGAGTCACATGAATTGTGTAATGACTGTGAAGAACAAGAAGCAGCTATTTTACCAAAAGATACAAGAGCACCATTAAAACTCAATAAAACTCATCTATTAATTGAAGCAACGAGCGACTTGAGAGATTAGATCTATTTTTTTTTTACAATGTGATTGAGGAGAGAAGCTAAAAATATTTGTAAGAACTTCTTTTCTTTTGTAGCAAGCACTCACCCCTCTGTTATTCCTCCTGGCAATGTATCAAAAAGCAGAACAACTAAGGGTTAACGTTCCACGTGTTAACACATTATGATACTCTGACCACTAGAGATCGGATCCAAAACCATTTTTAGGTTGAAGGGTAAGGCGGATATGTGATGTGTTTCCCAATAGTAAACCGCCATTCAAGGGGAATCAAATGCGTTCTTCATTTCCTCATCCAACCACAAGAATCATTAAAAAGAGACGGCGGTAACGGCATGAAAAGGGACCTTGATGTTCATGATGAAAGCATAGTCTTACGTCTGTGCGAATCATTAGTCGGGAAACACAAAGGATATTGTGTACAGTAATGGGCGCCGGTGGAAGACGCGGCGAAGCTGGAGACGGCTGATAGAGAAGATGACATAGAAATAAACAGATATGTGTAATAATTTACAATGAAATATAAAATATAGAATCTAATTTGGAGATAAGATAAGATAAGATAATCCTTTAATAGTCCCACATTGGGGAAATTTCAGAAGACTTATGGATCCAACCAAGGTCAATGAACAAAAACACTCTGAGGCTAAATGGTCTCTAAACCCCCCACAGGTCCGTATGGTCCGGTCTTTCACATCCCGTCTCCCCATAATCCTGTTCATACAATTATAATTTTTTTCACCCGGCAACAGGATAGTGGTTCAGTGAAGCTGAGGTAGTATACCTTGGATTATATGAGCATGCGCCGTACTTCAACCACATGCACAGTAAGGATGGGGTATTTACCCGGCAGACACCAGAACAAGAGCACCAAAGATGAGTTCAGTGAGTGTCGCCATACTCCTAGCGCCTGCACAGCTCTTCATCTCCTGCATAGCTCTTCAAGGTTATGCGCATGCGCACTGAAGTTGAAATGTCCTCCATAGGTAAGTAAAAAGGCAGTGTTGTAACGATCATGGTTTCAAGAGGTGCATCCGGGCTTGGCAGGGTACAGGGCCTGCAGCCAGCTAGAGATGGCCAAGGCCCCAGACCACTAAGATAGTGGTCAGGGAAAGCCTGGTTCTCTAACCGCTATAAATATTATAAATGAAAAGGGGCCACAGCATGTTGCCGGATGTTGTTGGGATGCTAGCCCAAGGGAGGTGACTTAAAATAATAAATATTTATACTCACCTCTCCTGCACTCAGCATCTTCTCTGACACTCTTCCGTCATGCGACTAAAGCCTGTGATTAGGCCTCAGGGATCACAAGGGGCGCGGCTGTGTAATGTTGTCAGTGCGCCCCCACGCGACTGCTGGCAACCAATCATAGGCCTCAGCAGGGACATCTGTAGTTGGCTGAAGATGCTGAAGACAGCCTGACTGAGCCCAGGAAAGGTGAAGCAAGGTGAGTATCAGTGCTTGTTATTTTTATTCACCTTCCCTGGGCCTCCGATTATTATACTCTGGGATCTGAGGAGACCCTAGAGAACAATAATAGCACCGGAGCGAAGGGGGCTGTTGGGAGCATATAATACTGTGTGGAGACCACTGCTGGTCATATAATACTGTGTGGGGACCCACTGTGGAGCATATACAGTGTTGGCCAAAAGTATTGGCACCCCTGTCAGATAATACTCGTGCTCTTCCAGAAAATGATTGCAATCACAAATTCTTTGGTATTATTATCTTCATTTAATTTGTCTTCAATGGAAAACCACAAAAAGAATTGTCAAAAAGCCAAATTGGATATAATTCCACAGCAAACATAAAAAAGGGGGTGGACAAAAGTATTGGCACTGTTTGAAAAATCATGTGATGCTTCTCTAATTTGTGTAATTAACAGCACCTTTTACTTACCTGAGGCACCTAACAGGTGGTGGCAATAACTAAATCACACTTGCAGCCAGTTGAAATGGATTAAAGTTGACTCAACCTCCGTTTCGTGTCCTTGTGTGACCACATTGAGCATGGAGAAAAGAAAGAAGACCAAAGAACTGTCTGAGGACTTGAGAAGCAAAATTGTGAGGAAGCATGAGCAATCTCAAGGCTACAAGTCCATCTCCAAAGACCTGAATGTTCCTGTGTCTACTGTGCGCAGTGTCATCAAGAAGTGTAAAGCCCATGGCACTGTGGCTAACCTCCCTAGATGTGGACGCGAAAGAAACATTGATGAGAGATTTCAACGCAAGATTGTGCGGATGGCGGATAAAGAACCTCGACTAACATCCCTTTCAAGTATCTGAGATACCACGGCAGGACTCGTAACCATCACTGTCAAAAATTTGCTGTATGGAGGGGGTCAAAAGTTGACACCCCCCGGACAAAAGTTTACAACCGGACCCACAAGACTTTAGTTATGCCAAGGTTTAAAGGTTTGTTTTTTCAGTGCATCCAGTGGCTATGATGTGCATTGCAGCCTGTCGGTGTTTGTTAGCAGGTTGCAATATTGTATTGAAGTCATCTCTTGAGAAATTGGAGTCCTTAACCAAATTTGAGCTAGTTCACTTGCTGTCTCTAAAAGTTTAGAAGTCACTTAATGGGGCTGTCCAGGATTAAAGAAAAAAGTTTTGTTTTCTTGTGTTTTTTTCATAGCAGCGGCGCCACTCCTGATTTTTAAGTCTGTCAGGTAACTGGAAATCTGTCTCATTCACTTACGTAGCAAAGAGCCGCTGCACCAGGCGAAGCTCAGGCCCATTGTCCAAATTTCAGATAATCCTTTTACATTCAATGTAAATACTTCTTTAGCAAGTGAAGATATAAAAGGAATAGAAAACAAGAGAAAGAAGAGGAAGGGACCGATGCTGTAATCTGGAATGGCCCCAGTAGTCACCAGCTGTCTTGAATTTGATGGGACAGGACAGTCCCTAATTTTCTGAAAAAATCACCAACCAATTATAACAGGCCAAGTTCATTACAAATCTTCCAAAAATTTCAGGTTTAGCCAAACATTACATTTTTGGTGTTCTCCACCCACAAATCACTCTTCATGTGAAATCCCATAGTGCAATAAAATCCATTCGAGGTGCAGAAACTTATTAAACTCTGATACTCACCATCCCTCACCTCTGCTGAGCTCCATCATGGTCCTCTTTGGTTGTCTTCCATCAACTTCTGGCCTCTTGGATGACAGGTCTCGGGGGACCCATTTGATCTGGAATGGGCCTCAGTGATCTCATGAGGCAAGCCGACCAGGGGCGTAACTTGAGGGGGTGCAGTCGCACCAAGGACTAGGAGTTTTAGGGGGCCCATAGGTACTGGCATCAGTATTGAGAATGCAGCTTATACCAAGGAGATCCGCAGATTACCCTAACCACACTAAGGGGGATTAAACTCCTGAGCACCTGTAACCATCACTATCAAGAATTCACTGTAGGGATGAGGTAGCCCACAAGACTTTAGTTAAGCCGACATCATGATGCTTTGATGCAAGTGTAATGTGGTGCCCCACAGGACCGAATGACATGCCTCAGTGTTCCTCTGGGTTCAGTGACATCAGAGGATACCATAAAATGACCAAAGAGCACCATAATGGAGCACCAGGAACCATGGGGGAGTCCAGGAGAGGTGAGGGAAGGTGAATATGGCTGTTTATTAGTGGGGATCCAAAGACTGGAACACCCACTGATCATGAAAGCAGGGGTGTTGAGCTTCCCCACTTCAGTGGAGCGGTGGTTACAGATGCACCATCACATTGCTGCTACCTTCAGCTCTCTGCACTTGCCACAGATACAGTAGTTGAGTGCTAGAGATAGGTAAAATGGTTTGCAAAAATGTTTTGTTCGTTACAAAATTTCCCAAAATTTTGGATGCTACCAAACCTGAAAGTTTTGAGGTTCAGCTCAGGTGAATTCAGCAAAATGTTGGTTACCAACAAATACTCAAGGAAACCTTGTAAATATTTACAAAATAAATCTCATAAGGTTCGCCCATCACTACTGAGCACTACTGGGCTTCTCTTCTGAGGTCCCATTGAGAAGTTCATGAGTTGCAGTGCGCATGCGCGGCCATTGCTCCTTTCTGACAAGGAGAAGGAGTAACTTTTTGCTAGCGGAATATCCCTTTAAACCAGTAATCTTTATGTAATTAGGTTTTTCTTGCATTATTATGTTATTATCTGTCATATCTTTTACATGGCAATGTTTAGAGTCTGATCCTCGTCTCCCACGGGCTAAAAATCTAATCCAAAATCTAATTTCCTTTTTTCATGCATACTATGGCACGGGAACCTTGGGGAACCTGATGACCTATGAGCAGTTTTCTTTTTAGTTTGCAATGAAGTTGAATTATCTTGAATGAACCCGGATCGTGCGACGGTAACTGGCTGGGGACTCGGCCATTTTCAGCAACTGCGTCCTTGTTGTGACCTTTGACAAGACATTTGGGTCCCTTGTACCTAAAGCATCACACATTAGATGATAAGCATGGGTGAATACCACAACCTAAAGCATTGTAAGTGCTATTTTCACTCTGTCACAGCTTTATTTTAGATCTGCCTTTAAGGAGTAAGACATGGTATAGTGTCTGAAAGTAAATTCTGAAAAATCTACCAAGGTCAAAATTATATAATAAAGCACTATAACGGGAAATAATATAAAACATATATAGAATAGAAATATATATCCCTCTGGGATATTCATCAGGGGTCAAATCTCCATTCATTCTCCAAAAGATTGACATCCCAAAAATTGAACCCAACCTGTCCCATGATGTTAGATTCCACCAGCATTGAATCTTTGTTGTTCTGGTTCATCAGAGGAGAGACAGGCAACTTATATATCAGTTACAAATAGAGTTTGTCGGACCTTGTTGAGTATAATAGGGTTGTCATCAGGTGTCATTGTTTTAAAACTGAAACGGGTGGAAGACTCTATGAAGGATTTTTTCCTCTGCTTATTTTCAGGCAGACTATATGAAGGAGCCTCCAGTAGAGACTCTATGGCAGATGTGAACCTAAATATGCCAAAACAGTATAATATGCTCCGCAGCAGCCCCACACAGTATAATATGCTCCACACCATGTTCACCCAGTATAATTCTCCACAGTGGCCCAACACATTATATTATGCTCCCTGTATTTGCCTCACCTAGTATGATATGCTCCCCACATCCTGCCCCCACCACAATATAATATTCCAAAGTGGCCCCACACAATATAATATGCTCCCCAGAGGCCCCCCAGTATAATGTACCACAGTGCTTCCTCAGTATAATGCTCCATAGTGGCCTCACACAATATAAGATGCTCCCCAGACGCCCCCCAGTATAATGTATCACAGTGCTTCCTCAGCATAATGCTCCACAGTGGCCTCACACAATATAAGATGCTCCCCAGAGGAACCCCAGTATAATGCGCTCCCCACAGTGACCCTACACAGTATAACATGCTCCCAGGAGGTCCCCCTAGTATAATGCTCCACAGTGCCCCCATTATAATATTCTACAAGGGCCCTACACAATATAATATGCTACACAGAGCCCCCACCCCCCACAGTATAATGCTCCACAGTGCTCCACTCAGTAAACTATGCCCCCCAGAGGGCCCTCTCGTATAATGCTCCACAGCTCCCTCCCAGTATAATGTTCCATAGTGCCTCCACACAGAATATTATACTCCCCAGAGCCTCAAGCTGCTTTAAACAAACCACGCAAAATTCATTTGGGTCACGTTAACATCATAACGCTTGGAACCCTGACATCACCCAGATGGCCAGAAGAGGCCACAAGAAGAAGACATAAGGGAACCAACACCAGACACTGCGGGAAGCCCTGGCAAGGTGAGGAAGGCTGAGCATGACTGTATTTTATTTGTCTTCCCCCTGGGCCTTCCCCTATTTTATTCTGAAGAGACGCCAGAGTATAATAAAGATTTGCGGGTGGCAAACCCTAAAAATTTTGAATCCGTCCAAACCCAACATTTTTGTAAAATTTGCAATGAACTCAGCTTATTACGAATCAGTTCCTTCATCTGTGTAGAAGACTAAAATATTAAAGGATCATGGGAAGAATATACAAATCTGTCTTCCATGATGTAATTAGGAAAACAGCTGCTGCCTCAGTATTGCAAACCAATAGAGGGCGCTCACTGGAATGTGCAAGCCTGTCTTCCCTGATGTAGTTAGGAAGACAGAACTCCAGTGAAATAACCCAATAAAGGTTGCTGGTGGTCTCTCCCTAAGGAGTGACAATATCCCCTTAAAATATTAAAGTGATATATCATACTCCCCAAGTTTCTAATGTTTAGTGCACAGAGCAAAGAAGATGCCTTGTAATTGTTCCAGCGTCATTGATAATCACTGAACTACATCTTCCAGATATGGCTTCTGTAATGTCATATAAAGCAGTTGTCCCATGAGTCAATGACTCTTTACTAGAGATGAGCGAACACTAAAATGTTCGAGGTTCGAAATTCGATTCGAACAGCCGCTCAATGTTCGTGTGTTCGAACGGGTTTCAAACCCCATTATAGTCTATAGGGAACAGATACTCGTTAAGGGGGAAACCCAAATCCGTGTCTGGAGGGTCACCAAGTCCACTATGACACCCCAGGAAATGATGCCAACACCTCTGGAATGACACTGGGACAGCAGGGGAAGCATGTCTGGGGGCATCTAACACACCAAAGACCCTCTATTACCTCAACATCACAGCCTAACAACTACACACTTTACACACTCAATACCACCTCTCTGACAGTAGGAAAACACCTTGAAACATGTGTATTTGGCACTTGCAGTGAGGAGAGCTTGTCACCAGCAGTGAATTTGGCCCTTGTAGTAAGTTGAGGTTGGCACCAACATTTGTTTTGAAAATCAGGGTGGATTGAGCCTCTAACCAGCAGAGTTTGGGCAAATTCATGGTGGAGGGAGCCTCTAAACACCCCAGTTTGGGCAAATTCATGGTGGAGGGAGCCTCTAAAAACCCCAGTTTGGACCAATTCATGGTGGAGGGAGCCTCTAAAACCCCAGTTTGGACCAATTCATGATGGAGGGAGCCTCTAAACAGCCCAGTTTGGGCAAATTCATGGTGGAGGGAGCCTCTAAAAACCCCAGTTTGGACCAATTCATGATGGAGGGAGCCTCTAAACAGCCCAGTTTGGGCAAATTCATGGTGGAGGGAGCCTCTAAAAACCCCAGTTTGGACCAATTCATGGTGGAGGGAGCCTCTAAAAACCCCAGTTTGGACCAATTCATGGTGGAGGGAGCCTCTAAACAGCCCAGTTTGGACCAATTCATGGTGGAGGGAGCCTCTAACCAGCAGAGTTGTGGGAAAACAGGGTGGAGGGAGCCTCTAACCAGCAGAGTTGGTGGAAATCAGGGTGGAGGGAGCCTCTAACCAGCAGAGTTGTGGGAAAGCAGGGTGGAGGGAGCCTCTAACCAGCAGAGTTGGTGGAAATCAGGGTGGAGGGAGCCTCTAACCAGCAGAGTTGGTGGAAATCAGGGTGGAGGGAGCCTCTAACCAGCAGAGTTGGTGGAAATCAGGGTGGAGGGAGCCTCTAACCAGCAGAGTTGTGGGAAAGCAGGGTGGAGGGAGCCTCTAACCAGCAGAGTTGTGGGAAAGCAGGGTGGAGGGAGCCTCTAACCAGCAGAGTTGGTGGAAATCAGGGTGGAGGGAGCCTAGTATTAGCAGAATTGTGCAACGCTTATGGTGGATGAGTATGAGGATGCGGAGGAATTGGAGAGGTTGAGTACAGACATGGAGTTTCATGTTGGGGTGCTTTACACAGGTGGGCACAAAAATGAAGGCTCTATCCAGTGGTGGTTCATTTTTATCAAAGTGAGCCGGTCGGCACTCTCAGCTGACAGACGGGTGCGCTTGTCAGTGATGATGCCACCGGCTGCACTGAACACCCTCTCAGATAGGACGCTGGCGGCAGGACAGGACAGCACCTCCAAGGCATATAGGGCAAGTTCAAGCCACAGGTCCAACTTCGACACCCAATACGTGTAGGGCGCAGAGGGGTCAGAGAGGACAGGGCTGTGGTCGGAAAGGTATTCCCACAACATGCGCCTATACTTCTCACGCCTGGTGACACTAGGACCCTCCGTGGCGGCACTTTGGCGAGGGGGTGCCATCAAGGTGTCCCAGACCTTAGACAGTGTGCCCCTCGTTTGTGTGGACCGGTGAGAACTTGGTTGCCTACTGGAGGAACTGCCCTCCCTGCCGCCAACGTCACATGCTGGAAACATCTCCATCATATTCTGCACCAATTGCCTGTGGCAAGCATTGATGCGATTGGCCCTCCCCTCTACCGGAATAAAAGACGAGATGTTGTTTTTATACCGGGGGTCAAGGATAGCAAAGATCCAGTACTGGTTGTCCTCCATGATTTTGACAATACACTTGTCGGTTGTAAAGCACCCCAACATGAACTCAGCCATGTCTGCCACAGTGTTAGTTGGCATGACTCCTCTGGCCCCACCGGAAAGTTCAATCTCCATTTCCTCCTCATCCTCCATGTCTACCCATCCGCGCTGCAACAATGGGACGATTCGAAGTTGCCCGGAAGCCTCCTGTATCACCATCACATCATCGGACAACTCTTCTTCCTCCTCCTCCTCCTCCTCCATTAAACGCGATGAAGCGGACAGATGTGTGGACCTACTCTCCAGCTGTGACGGATCGGATGCTATCCCTAACTCCTCTGTGTGATCTGAGTTATCCCTGATGTCAATCAGGGATTCTCTCAGAACACACAAGAGCGGGATTGTAAGGCTCACCATCGCATTCTCAGAGCTCACCCTCCTTGTGGACTCCTCAAAGACCCGTAGGATGTCACAAAGGTCTCTCATCCATGGCCACTCATGGATGTGAAACTGAGGCAGCTGACTTTGTGGCACCCTAGGGTTTTGTAGCTGGTATTCCATCAAAGGTCTCTGCTGCTCAACCACTCTATTCAACATCTGAAACGTTGAGTTCCAGCGTGTGGGGACGTCGCACAAAAGCCGGTGTTGTGGCACATGCAGGCGTTGCTGGAGAGATTTTAAGCTAGCAGCGGCTACTGTCGACTTGCGAAAGTGGGCGCACATGCGCTGCACTTTCACCAGTAGCTCTGGAACATTGGGGTAGCTCTTTAGGAAAAGTTGCACCACTAGGTTGAAGACGTGGGCCAGGCATGGAACATGTTGGAGTCCAGCAAGCTCCAGAGCTGCTACCAGGTTCCGGACGTTATCACAAACGACCATGCCTGGGCCCAGGTGCAGCGGCTCAAACCATATTGCCGTCTCATCGAGGAGGGCATCCCTCACCTCGGAGGCAGTGTGCTGTCTGTCCCCCAAGCTGATCAGCTTCAGCACAGCCTGCTGACGTCTACCAACGCCAGTGCTGCAACGTTTCCAACTCGTAGCTGGAGTCAATCTAACAGCGGAGGAGGAGGCGGTGGCGGAGGAGGAGGTGGTGGCGGAGGAGGAGGCGGTGGAGGAGGAGGAGGAGGGGGGTGTTCTTCTCGTGTCCCTGCCAGGAATGTTAGGCGGGGAGACGAGGTACACCGGGCCAGTTTGGGAAGCAGTCCCAGCCTCAACTACATTCAGCCAGTGTGCCGTCAGTGAAATGTAGCGTCCCTGTCCGCATGCACTTGTCCACGCGTCGGTGGTCAAGTGGACCTTTGTGCAAAGCGCGGAACTAAGGGCCCGCCTGATGTTGAGTGACACGTGCTGGTGCAAGGCGGGGACGGCACACCGGGAGAAGTAGTGACGGCTAGGGACAGCATAGCGAGGTGCCGCAGTTGCCATCAGGTCCAGGAAGGCAGGAGTTTCAGCAAGCCGGAACGCCAACATCTCCTGGGCCAGCAGTTTAGCGATGTTGGCGTTCAAGGCTTGCACGTGTGGGTGGTTAGCAGTGTATTTCTGCCACCGCTCCAATGTCTGAGAGATGGTGGGTTGTTGTAAAGAAACGCCTGATGGTGCCTTTGATGGTGCAGGAGAAGGAGATAAGACAGGACCAGGGGAGGATGAGGTAGAAGTCAACAAAGTGGCGGAGGCAGATGAAGTGGTGTCCTGGCTCGTCCTCTGGAGTGCATCGCCAGCACAGTCAGCAGTGGCAGTGGCAGAGGCAGAGGCAGTGGCAGAGGCAGTGGCAGTAGCGTGAACGGCAGGCGGCCTTTGTCCTGCCGTTGCTGCCTGCCACTGATTCCAGTGCTTGAATTCCAAATGACGGCGCATTGAAGTGGTGGACAGGTTGCTCTTCTCAGAGCCCCTAATCAATTTCGAGAGGCAAATTGTGCAGACAACACTATATCTGTCCTCGGCGCATTCCTTGAAAAAACTCCACACCTTCGAGAAACGTGCCCTCGAGGTGGGAGTTTTTTGGGGCTGGGTACGAACTGGAACATCTTGGGAGATTCCGGGTGTGGCCTGGCTTCGCCTAAGCTGCTGACCTCTGCCTCTGCCTCTAGCTACCCTTTTTGGTGCTGCACCTGCCTCAACATCCACACTACTTTCCCCGCTTGACATCCCCCCTGTCCAGGTCGGGTCAGTGTCCTCATCATCCACCACTTCCTCTTCCAACTCCTGTCTCATCTCCTCCTCCCGCACAATGCGCCGGTCAACTGGATGCCCTGACGGCAACTGCGTCACATCATCGTCGATGAGGGTGGGTTGCTGGTCATCCACCACCAAATCGAATGGAGATGGAGGAGACTCTAGTGTTTGAGCATCTGGACACAGATGCTCCTCTGTTAGGTTCGTGGAATCGTGACGTGGAGAGGCAGGTTGAGGGACAATGAAAGGAGCGGAGAACAGCTCTGGGGAGCAGGGACAGTTGGGGTTATTGTTCTGTGAAGCTTGGGAATTTTGGGAGGAAGGAGGACAAGACTGTTGGGTAATAGGAGGAGAGGAGGCAGAGTCTGACTGGCTGCTGGACAATGTGCTGTAAGCGTTCTCTGACAGCCATTGCAAGACCTGTTCCTGGTTCTCGGGCCTACTAAGGTTTGTACCCTGCAGTTTAGTTAATGTGGCAAGCAACCCTGGCACTGTGGAGTGGCGCAATGCTTGCTGCCCCACAGGAGTAGGCACGGGACGCCCTGTGGCTTCACTGCTACCTTGCTCCCCTGAACCATTCCCCCGACCTCGCCCACGGCCTCGTCCACGTCCCTTTCCGGGAGCCTTGCGCATTTTGAATTCCCAGTTAGAAACTGGCACTATATACCAGTAGCAAAAATTGTGGGTGCACGTAACCCCAATATATTCTTTGAATTACCAGTCAGAAACTGGCACTATATGGCAGTAGCAAGAAATGAGGGTATTTGTAACCCCAATATATTCTTTGAATTCCCAGTCAGACAATGGCACTATATACCAGTAGCAAAAATTGTGGGTGCACGTAACCCCAATATATTCTTTGAATTACCAGTCAGAAACTGGCACTATATAGCAGTAGCAAAAATTGTGGGTGCACATAACCCCCATATATTCTTTGAATTCCCAGTGAGACAATGGCACTGTATAGCAGTAGCAAAAATTGTCGGTGCACGTAACCCCCATATATTCTTTGAATTCCCAGTGAGACAATGGCACTATATACCAGTAGCAAAAATTGTGGGTGCACGTAACCCCAATATATTCTTTGAATTCCCAGTCAGACAATGGCACTATATACCAGTAGCAAAAATTGTGGGTGTATATAGCCCCAATTCTATTGCTAGGGGACTTGCAGGGTATTTCTGAGGTGAAGGTGGGGGGGCACACCGTTGGAACGGGGATTTGGGGTGTATATATGGGGTATACAGGAATACACTGTCAGTGTGTTCCATTCAGGATCCTGGGAAAGCTGGGTTGCGGCGATTGAGCCCGTCAGTGCCACGTTACACTGACAAGCTTCTCCCTGGAATGGAAGTTATATGTAAGCCCAATATATTCTTTGAATTCCCAGTGAGACAATGGCACTATATGGCAGTAGCAAAAATAGTGGGTGTATATAGCCCCAATTCTATTGCTAGGGGACTTGCTGGGTATTTCTGGGGTGAAGGTGGGGGGGCACACCGTTGGAACGGGTATCGGGGGTATATATCGGGTATACGGGAATACACTGTCAGTGTATTCCATTCAGGATCCGCGGAAAGCTGGGTTGCGGCGATTGAGCCCGTCAGTGCCACGTTATACTGACAAGCTTCTCCCTGGAATTTAGCTCTTACAAGAGCTGTTGTGGTTGTCTTCTCCTTCCTATCCTAGCCTGTCCCTGCCTACCCAGAATCTAAGCCCTAGCTAACTGGACGGAAACCTCCGTCCTCGGTGAATTGCAAGCTCAGAATGACGCAAAGCTGGGCGTCGCTGTTCTTTTAAATTAGAGGTCACATGTTTTCGGCAGCCAATGGGTTTTGCCTACTTTTTTCAACGTCACCGGTGTCGTAGTTCCTGTCCCACCTACCCTGCGCTGTTATTGGAGCAAAAAAGGCGCCAGGGAAGGTGGGAGGGGAATCGAGTAATGGCGCACTTTACCACGCGGTGTTCGATTCGATTCGAACATGCCGAACTGCCTAATATCCGATCGAACATGAGTTCGATAGAACACTGTTCGCTCATCTCTACTCTTTACTTATACTGGCCTTAGAGGGAGCAGACTGACATTGTGCAGATCGTACTCCCAGAATCTTCTCTACAAGCAATTTTTCTCATCCTCAATTCTTCTTATTCTTCAATCCTCCTAAGACATATAGTCCATGCAGATTATGCATAACTTTACATACATCCATAATAAATCTTATTTGTCCAAATGCTTGGTAGGCCGAGTCAGCAATAATTTATAAACATCATCCACAGTCTGTAGATCAGGATTGATGTTGGTGATGAATAGGAGAGCTTCCATATCCCTAACAAGAGTTAGATTCGCTGTCATGTGTTCCCGTTATTATATATCAAGACTACAATAGAGAATACAGCAAAAACCAGCAACATAACGCTGTAATGTGCTGCAAATTTTCCCATTTTCCGGACTGGACCAATAAAAACCATATTAAAGCAGTAACTGTGGAAAATAAAAGCCTTGCTAACAGGGGCGCAGAGCCAGTATACGGGAGAAGGTGTGCACCGGAGTGAGTATATCAGGAGGATTTATGAGTCACTTGTCATATTAATGCTAATGACCTGTTCTTGGACTCTACATCCTATTATCATTACAATGGAATACGCCGGTAATCAATTGCCAGCCACAAGGAGAGACAAGGTCTTGGCATAAGTCACCATTAACGCTGGACTATTACTTATTTATTGGTGAATACGAGATGTCAATGCCTAACAGCAACACTTTCAACTTTCTTCTTGCTAGTTTTACGCCGTCTCGGAGAATTCTTACGGAATGTAAGACAGAGATACAATTTTTGCATTTGTCAATGTAATTGTTTACATATTTGGAATTTGTTACGAGATGTGTTGCCAATTTACGTTTTAATAGTGGCGTATTAGATATTAGTGGTATTTATAGCCCTTAAAGGGTTAAAATGTAACTTTCCAACAATTCTAAAGGTTTGCATTCGTTGTAAGTGTGTGAAGTCTTTTCCTGTTCATGTTAAGCTTGGGGCTGAAGTTTGGTCTACCGGTCTCCTTTGGTCTCCAAGCAGTAGGATAATACCTAGATATTTCCAGTTACAATGGACAACCATCATTTTTAATGTATTTGGTTATTTTTTGTGAAGTTTACCAATGTTTGTCTTTCACCTTGGGTCTGCAGTCTGGTCTCCCGGTTAGGGTTGAGCGATTGGGATCGGAAAAGATCAGATCCCGATCGGCAATCGAGCAAATTTCACGATGGGGATCAGCTGGAAAATGATCGACTCAAGATCGACTCAACCTTTAAAAGTGACTTTTCCCATAGAGAAGCATTGACTAGGGTTAAACAATCGGGATCGGAAAAGATCGGATTCTGATCAAGCAAATTTGACGATCATGATCCGGATCGGCTGGAAAATTATCGGAAATCGGATTTTAAAATCGATCCTGAAATCTCAAGATCGGCTCAACCCTGGTCCCGGTCTCCTTTCTCAGATGACAACCCTATATCACTAGCAGAGCAATACCAGGATTCATCTGCTTACATTAAATAACCGAAATTTTTTGAACATTTAGTGATAACATTTTTCACCAAAGTTTTGCATTGTTTGTACCAGTGGCGTAACTAGGAATGGCGGGGCCCCGTAGCGAACTTTTGACATGGCCCCCCCCCCCCCGACCGACGACCGACGCTGAAGACCTCGACCAACTGACCCCTACCACCGCCGCCACCCCCCCGCGCATTTTTTCGCACACTATATTGGCCCCTGCACACAGTATTGTGTCCCCATAGTGGCCCCTGCACACAGTATTATGTCCCCATAGTGGCCCCTGCACACAGTATTATGTCCCATAGTGGCCCCTGCACACAGTATTATGTCCCCATAGTGGCCCCTGCAGATAGTATTATGTCCCATAGTGGCCCCTGCACACAGTATTATGTCCCCATAGTGGCCCATGCACACAGTATTATGTCCCCATAGTGGCCCCTGCACACAGTATTATGCCCCATAGTGGCCCCTGCACACAGTATTATGTCCCCATAGTGGCCCCTGCACACAGTATTATGTCCCATAGTGGCCCCTGCACACAGTATTATGTCCCTATAGTGGCCCCTGCACACAGCATTATGTCCCTATAGTGGCCCCTGCACACTGTATTATGTCCCTATAGTGGACACCCATGAACAATTATTATACTCTGGGGTCTTTTCAGACCCCACAGTATAATAATTGGAGACCCAAGGGGGGGGGATACAAACATAAAAAACTCTCTTACTTACCTTTCTCCCGACTCCCCTCCTCTCCGTCGGCCATTTTCCGGGACGTCATGTGACAGGGCCCTGCGTCGCGGGTCATATGACGTCACGCAAGTAGGCCGAAGCCTGCGCGGAGCCTGGAGAGGTAAGTAACAGTGTTTTTTATGTTTCTTACCTCTCCGGGCCTCCGATCTTTATAATTGGGGGTCTGAAAAGACCCCCGAGTATAACAGTGCTTGTGGGGCCCGCGGTGTCACTTACCGATCCCGGCCCCTGCCAGGATCGGTAAGTATATGGGGCCCGTTACCGGCTGGAGTAATTCCAGCCGGTAACGGCCTATTAAAAAAAACAAAAAACGCAGCGGTAGCGGCTGTCACCGGGCCCCCTAATGGCCCGGGCCCTGTGGCAGCTGCTACTGCTGCTACCACGGTAGTTACGCCACTGGTTTGTACCAATCCTCAGGGTGCAATCTGGTCTCCTGGTCTCCTTTCTCAAATGACAAGCCTATTTTATTGGCAAGTATAGTATGAGTGACGTGTTTGTGTCACTGAGGAGTCTTGCTCAGTGATGTCAATCCTGGAACATATTCTCTAGTATTAAAATTTGGGTCCAGGTTTTAGGACTGATCACAGACCTTGAGCGGGGTTTTCTTTTATACTTGCCCTTATTAACAAGAAAGAATGTGAGAATGGACTGGGAGGTGAGCCCTGTGTTCTCCAGACTGGACAAGCACCCTGACAGAGTCTGCCATTGTACCCCAACCAAGCTAGGGAGGTTATCCCAATTTATTATGACGTCATGATGTTCAACTTGTCCATATCCCTAATGTGGCCCAATCATAGGCCTCAATGGTGCTCCTGACCGCGTAACATTACAGTAAAGAACTGAATGCCATGTTTTGTTTTTTGTTTTTTGTCACCTTCCTTGGGCCTTCAATTATTATACTGGAAGGTCTCGTAACAATATTGGCAAGCCTGGGCCACCTGGGGAAGGTAGGCTTTGGTGAGTGCTAGGTCTTTAACCCCTTCCCACTCTGCACCATACTATTACATTGCACTGGGTGTGTAGATAATGCTCAGTGCTATAATAGTGCAACCAAGGCCCAGAACTAGCCACTGGAGTAGGAAGATACTCCGACTCCAGAGGATCACCCCTCAGATGACGTAATCAATAGTGGTCATGGCATTCAGGGGGTCAAGCAACGGCCTCCTGACTGCCACTCCTTATAACATGTAGGGGGATAATGTGCTATGTACAGGGTCATTTTAACACATTGTTTGGCCCTGTGCAAAGACTTAAGTGGGCCCCGCCATCACCACCACCTAGAAATATCTGACTTACACAAATTTTAATTGGCCCCCACATAGTATAACGCCCCTTAGTGGCTCTCACACAGTATAATGGCTCTCTAGTGGCCCCATCCAATATTTCCCTTATAATGCTCCTCTTTAGGTTGCCTCCACAAATTCATGTCCCCTCACTCCCCTGGCTGCCCCACCATGTCACCACTGCCAAGTTGCCCCCTCCGTGTCATGCTTCCATCAGGTTCCCCCACTGTATCATGCCCCCCCCCCCCCCCCACTGACATGCCTCACTCAGGTTGCCCTCACAGTATCATGTACTCACCCCAGGTTGTCCCCACAGTATCATGCCCCACCACCACCAAGGTTGCCCCTATAGTGTCATGCCCAGATCCTCCCTCCCCCATATAATGTCCTCATCCCAGGTTGTCCCCACAGTATCATGTCCTGCACTATATATTTCAAAGAAAAAAACAACCCTTCATACTCACCTTTCCCCGTTCCCCTGTTCACTCTTCTCGCTGGTTCCGGAGTCACTACTTCGCGCCTCCTGCTCCCAGGACCCCGGGAGAAAAGACAACGGCTGGGTGGTGAAACAGGGAGTGGACGGTTCCCTACTCTATCACTTCCAGAGGACGCCGATGAGTTGGGGTAGCTCGGACACACTGCCCTGGACAGCAAATGTAGGACTGTTCCACTGTCCAAAAGGGGCCCCCATAGGGCCCATGGTGCAAGTGCATGGTCAATGCGGCCATGGCAATGTGCTACAATACAGTATGTGCAACATATTTTGGTCACCTCAAAAAATATCAATGAAAAGTGGTCAATAAGGCATACATACCAAACATCAGTACCAATAAAAAGTAACCTTATGTTATAGGGAAAAGATTGTGAACCCCCCTGAAATAACAATTGCCGTACAGCACCACAGTATATGTCAGTGCCATATATCAGCTCTACAATTCAATTAAGAAACCATTTGAAGATCACAAAGGATTTTGTTAATGAAGTTCTAAAATTAATCCAGAGCTAAGAATTTACAACTAATAATCCCAGTAAATAATAGACAAACCCCTTAACATGCCGCAGCTATAGAAAGGGATTAACACGTCGTAGGATTTAAGACATCGTGACCAGGACGGAGACAGTGAGAAGAATCTATTAACACGGTAGATGGGGAAAAAAATAGAATTTTTGTTCTCAATGATGCAATTATTTTCTAATCCATTATTGCAAATCCATTCTATCGGTCAATGGTAACCAGTAGGATCAGGCTGAGATATGCCCATCATCAGTAGTGATTATCCAGGGTTAATATATATATATATGTGAACCATATAGTCAGTGATAGGGGCTGAGCAGTGCTAGGAATAACACAGATCCATAGGGGGTCTTAAAGGGGTCACTGCTGGCATGGTCCCATACTACAACTCATGAACAAAAAGAATCCTGCACCAAGAAGATGTCGCTGTCCTAGGTGTGATGTAATGATGATCTATGGAAGTGATGACAGTATTACAGCCAAAGGAGAAGGTTATTGGGGAAAAATTATACAATAGGACCCTGTTGGTGCCTCTAGTCTGGATACAAGATGAGATATGGCAGGACATGGAGGTATATACAGGCTCTGTATGGTATCCTGTGCCACATTCAGCCTGTAGAGACTGCACATTTGTAGGGTGGGAAATATACAAAAAAAAAAACAACAAAAAACTTGAGAGTCTTCAGTCGTTGATACCTTTTTAATAGCTAACTAATAATGATGACAGATTACAACGTTTCGGAACTCTCTGCTCCTTTCTCAAGTAAATTTAAAACCCATTTCTGAAGGAGCAGATTGAGGGCTAGTTCACAAGTGAACTGCCCGCGCGGGTTTTGACACAGAGAGAGACACGGCGAGCCGCGTCTCTCTCTTGTCAAAACCCGCCCGCCGCGACCATCGCTGTCGCGGCTTAACCCTCTGCTGTCGGCTCAAATGAATGAGCCGACATAGGAGGGAGCTGCCGGGGGCGGAAGCCGTGCGGCTGAGCCTGCGCGGCTTCCGCCTGAAGAAAGGACATGGCCTTTCTTTTCTCCGCTAGCAGCAGCTCGCCGCTAGCGGAGAACAGAAGCCCGGCGGTCTCCATAGACCACCATTATAAGGGGAGGTTTTGGACGCGAAATCCGCTGTCAAAAACCTCCCCTTATACTCACGTGTGAACTAGCCCTTATGTAGAAAAGGACACATAGGGATAGAATTCTAGGAGGAAGGGGGGGGGTAGAGGGTTATTAGTAATTGGTAGAAACAATGTAAACAATTCCAGGTTCTTATCAGTTCTCAGGGTCTCAGGTCAGTGATTTCTGTAAGATGCCATAAACCCATGTGACAGATTTAACCCCTTCTCCAGTGTTTGAAGCAGGGTCATAAGTTTATACTCATAAATCCGTCGCTCTTTCCTTGATTTCAAATTCCCTCTTAAAACCAAAATGATATTATGATCCTCATTGCAGAAATGTTTTGATATGGGAAGGTCCATTCTTCGTTCTCTAATTGTATGGCGATGTGAGTTCAGACGCATTCTAAGCTGCTCTCCGGTCTCTCCAACATACAGATTTTCGGTGGGACATTTGGTGCATATTATTAAATACACTACATTAGGTGTGTTACAGGTGAACGTACCTGGGATCTTATATTCCCTGTTAGAGTTTAGGGTTAAATCTGTCACATGGATTTATGGCATCTTACAGAAATCACTGACCTGGGATCAGTAAGGGATACCGCGGGTCTCACAAACACTATTATTGTACTCGGGGGGGGGGGGTCTTTTCAGACTCCCGAATATAATGGTCATAAGCCCCAGAAAGGTAAAGAAAATAATAAACGTGTTACTTACCTTTTCGGGCTCCAGACAGGCTTTGGTCCTAGTTGTGTGACGTCCTGGACGTCATTGAAGATGGCCAACACCACTGAGGACTGCAGTGGAGCCGGGAATAGGTAAGTAACAGTGTTTTTTATTTTGGTATCCCCCAGAGTATAATAATTGTACATGGGTGTTCACAGTGGGACATAATACTGTGTGCAGGGGTCACTATGGGACATAATACTGTGTGTGCAGGGGCCACTATGGGGGATAATACTGTGTGCAGGGGTCACTATGGGACATAATACTGTGTGCAGCAGCCACTATGGGGGATAATACTGTGTGCAGGGGCCACTATGGGGCATAATACTGTGTGCAGCAGCCACTATGGGGCATAATACTGTGTGCAGGGGCCACTATGGGGCATAATACTGTGTGCAGGGGCCACTATGGGGGATAATACTGTGTGCAGGGGCCACTATGGGGGATAATACTGTGTGCAGCAGCCACTATGGGGCATAATAGTATGTGAAGGGGCCACAATGGGTGTAATAGTATGTGCAAGGGCCACAATGGGCGTAATAGTATGTGCAGAGGCCACTATGGGGCATAATAGAGCGTCAAAAGTTTGCCACGGGGCCCCGCCATTCCTAATTACACCACGGCTCCTGGGGGTCCCTTTCTTGGGGCGCTTTGCAACTGCCCACTTTGCCACCCCCTACAACCAGCCCTAGAAACATAATTATAAGCCTGAATCAATCTACATAAATACAATTCCTGTTATTTTATTGCACTAGTAAAGCAGACACCATGTAAGTAAAAATTACATCTGAAAAACTTATCTAAAGACTCAAGTTGTGAATAATGTCCCTTAATTTGGGGACGTGAAATGATTCAATACTTATGGGTTTTGACACAGAGCCAGAGTCAAGTCTGAGCTGTGTCTTACAAGCCCCGAGTCATCAGTATAGTAACAATTAAAATTCAGACGGCCAGATTTCAATCCATTATTGCCGTCAGTTTTATAATCCTACCAGGTTATTGATTGTACAGATCGATTGTGCAGAGAAACGAAAAGCCAAAAAGACTAAACATTACCTTAGATAAGAGTCAGGAATACAACGCTCATGTCCTTATCTTCTGTCACAGTAAAGACACTCCTTATTCTAAAAAAAACTGACACCTTAAACCAAAATCAGGGCTCGGGGAGACTTTCTTATGTGGCCCCTGAACTCACCCATAGAGTTTACCAACGTCCTGATGGAAGGGTCATGGTCAGAATGTAGAGCTCCTTGAGAAAAATTGCTAAATGGCTGTTTTTGGGGTATTTTTGCTTTCTTTTTCCAAAAACATCTCTTGTAGATAGGTCTTGTCTGGAATTGTAGCTTAGATCCGTTGAATTCAGTTGAATGTGACTGAGTTGCAATACCATACACAACCTGCAGACAGGTGTGGGGCTGTTTTTGGAACAAAGTAGCCGTGATTTACTAATCATAGACAACAACTTAAATTGTGCGGGTTCATGCAAAGTATTTGGCTGCGGGTTACTCGCAACTGAATGATGAATGGAACTAATCAGCACGAAGTTTCGTGCTGCAGAATCTTCATGTTCTGCGGAAACTGACCCCGAATCCATGGCAGCTTCCTCCATGAGAATGTACCCTTACAAGTCCATGTTGTACTAATTTTTGTACCTTGAATTTATTTCTTCCCCCCACAAAATGGCTACTACAGTCATGGCCAAAAGTTTTGAGAATGACACAAATCTTCTATTGTCACATGATCTGCTGGCCTCTGGTTTTTATGTGTGTTTGTCAGATGTTTTTATCACATACAGAAATATATGAAATATAATTGCAATCATATTATGAGTAACCAAAGCTTATATTGATAGTTAGAATGAGTTAATGCAGCGTTGCAATATTTGCAGTGTTGACCCTTCTTCTTCAGGACCTCTGCAATTCTCCCTGGCATGCTCTCAATCAACTTCTGGACCAAATCCTGACTGATAGCAGTCCATTCTTGCACAATCAATGCTTGCATTTTGTCAGAATTTGTAGGTTTTTGTTTGTCCACCCATCTCTTGATGATTGACCACAAGTTCTCAATGGGATTAAGATCTGGGGAGTTTCCAGGCCATGGACCCAAAATCTCTATGTTTTGTGGAGAGAAGTGGCTTCTTTGCTGCCCTCCTTGAGACCAGGCCTTGCTCTAAGAGTCTCCGCCTCACAGTGCATGCAGATGCACTCACACCTGCCTGCTGCCATTCCTGAGCAAGCTCTGCACTGCTGGTAGCCCGATCCCGTAGCTGAAACACTTTTAAGAGACGGTCCTGGCGCTTGCTGGTCTTTCTTGGGCGCCCTGGAGCCTTTTTGCCAACAATGGAACCTCTCTCCTTGAAGTTCTTGATGATGCGATTTATTGTTGACTGAGGTGCAATCTTTCTAGCTGCGATACTCTTCCCTGTTATGCCATTTTTGTGCAGTGCAATGATGACTGCACGTGTTTCTTTAGAGATAACCATGGTTAACAGAAGAGAAACAATGATGCCAAGCACCAGCCTCCTTTTAAAGTGTCCAGTGGTGTCATTCTTACTTAATCATGACAGATTGATCTCCAGCCCTGTCCTCATCAACACCCACACCTGTGTTAATGGAGCAATCACTGAAACAATGTTAGCTGGTCCTTTTAAGGCAGGGCTGCAATGATGTTGAAATGTGTTTTGGGGGATAAAGTTCATTTTCTAGGTAAATATTGACTTTGCAAGTAATTGCTGTTAAGCTGATCACTCTTTATAACATTCTGGAGTATATGCAAATTGCCATTAGGAAAACTGAAGCAGTAGACTTTGTAAAAATTAATATTTGTATCATTCTCAAAACTTTTGGCCATGACTTGTTCATTGCAAATTTTCCAAAAATTTTGGGTTTTGGAAAAAAGATTTTTGGGGTTCACCACCCATAAATCATTACCAGGGTCTCTTCTGACTCAGGAGTATAATTAGTGGAAGCCCAAGAGAGGTGCAATAACTTATTAAATAAATACTGATACTCCAGTCACGTCCAATGGTGCAGGATTTGGTGCCCGTTCCTTGACACCTTTGATCCTCTTCCAGCTTCTTCTGAGATGTCACAGTCCTCAGCAGTCCCCCAACTTGTGATGTCAAAAAAGGTCCAAAGAGAACCAAAGAGAGAAAGTAAATCCCAAAAAGAAACCCAAGAGATGTGAGAGAAGTTGAGCAACAGTTTCCATTATTTTACTTCAGTGCATTTTCCTGTGTCTTTTGTCTTCTTCAGGCCATTTTTTACCTCTTCTGTCGAGTTTCAGGCACCAGGAGGACTGCTGAGGACTGTGACATCATAGAATAGGCTGGAAAAGGAGGACCAAAGGCATCAAGGAACACCAGATGTTTGACCAAGAGAGATGTGGTAAGCTGAGTAAGTTGAGAAGAGGCCTGAAGAAGGACACCCAGAAGAGGCGAGGGGAAGTGAGTGTCAGTATTTGTTATTTTAGTTCATATTCCCTGGGCCTCCGATTCTTATACTTCAGGGTTTGAAGCACTTTTGGTTCTAACCATTCAGTCCATAATGAAGCTGACAAGGCAACCTCGTGAATATTCAAGAGAAGAAGCTTGCAAGGTTCTGGGCACTACCAACAACTTTCTACAAAACTGATCCATTCAAGAAACGTTGAAGCTGCTGCAATGGCTAACTATCTTTAGGAGACTATTGGGGGCCCCAGGATTTCAACCCACTCAATAGGAAGTGATGACTTGCCCTACTGATATACCATCAGATCTTCTGGTGAAGCTGAGTTTGCAAAAAGTTCAAAGGGAATTTACTCCTATAACCCTCATCCATCATAATTTTTGACCTGAAAAGTTATTTCTAAAGTTTTATCCATTAGTCTTATGGTCAATCTTCACTAAGCCCACCCTTGGTTCATTGATTGACATGGGTAAGGTCTACAACGTCATCCATAGACTGCACGAAGTATGGCACTTGGCTGCAAACTGGTGCATGAATAGAACTGACAACACTGTCCAGTTCCCACATACGGACAAGGACAATGGATTAGGACTGGGCTCAATGAACTAGGATCAGGAAACTCAAACCATCTGGACTTGAGTTTTCATTTGCCATGGCCAGAAGTTTTTTTATGGTATGCAATTCTATGGCTTGCTTTGTTGGTCACGTCCAATGGTGGGATCAAATTATAGGGGTAAATTCTGCTAATAGGCTCACTATTAGGGAGAAGAATCCACTGGCCCATGCATACATATATAGCGTAAAAGATTCCTCCATGTGCAACTTTAGGACGTGAGCCTCTACATGACGAAAGAGTTCATTGAGTATCTCCATTGGATTTTGCTAACTCTTTAGGACTCTAGAGTACTGCAATTATCGATGGACCATTGAACAGGACCAAGTAAATGTTCTAATGAGAGCTCCGGATAATAGGGCTCCATTAGTGCAAATTGTTTTTGCAGAGTGGGCTACATTTCCAAGGCAACCAGTGCCTACACCACATCAATATCATGATAAATCTGAGACTGGAACATTTCCATTAACAATATGTCAAAAGTGTAACTCTGGTAAAGGTAAAAATCGAGCACCCTTTACAGTTAAGACTTCCACTCCCGAGACACCCTGACATCTGCATAGGAAATAATTCCGGTGCTAAATATAGCAAGATCCTGCAGAAAGATTATTCTGCAAGCAGATTCCCTGGTACTCATGAACATGGCATCGTGTGATGATAGATGGGCAAACCAAATCAGGTTTGACCTGAATATTCCAAATTGTTAGATTTTTTTTTATTTTAACAAAGCTGAAATAATGGATATTCCTCACGGGTGAACAAAAATGGTTGATTCAGAGTATAATAGGTAATAGGTAGAGGCTAAGGACTGTTTTGCTACCTCTCAGCGTCCAGTGCTCTCTCTTTGTCACCTCGTTAACATCATGTGCCTGGGGTTAACCTTGAAACCTGTGATTGGGCCACCAGTGGTTACATGGGCTTGCAGAGCTTCATGGAGGCCATGGTCACCACCCATAAGCCTCAGCAGTGACCCCAGGCACATGACATCTGGATAACGTGAAGAAGACCAAAAAAGATGAGGGAAGGTTAGAAAAAACATTTTTTTATTTTTTACATCTCCTCTAGGCCTCCACCTATTATACTCTGAGTTCTGAAAAGATCCGAGAGTTTAATAATATCACTTCTGGTCCTATCAAAACTTGTACCTGTAACTAAAAGAATCTTGGGAGGTTCACCCACCTCTAAGTGTTGGTCAATCACAGATCAGATATCCGAAGGGCTCATTCACACGGGGCAAGAGGGGTGGATTTGGGCGCGTAATTAGGGTTGAGCCGATCCTGACTTTTCAGGATTGATTTTAAAATCCGATTTCTGATCATTTTTCATTCGAACCCGATCTCGATCCCAATTCCGATCCCAATGCAAGTCAATGGGATTTTTTTATTAATCGGAGATCGGATTTTAAAAGCAATCCTATTCACTATACAGCATGGAATCTAACAATTGTACGCTTTAATTGTTAGAATCCACGCTGTGTAGTGAATCACTAAGTAGCCAGAGGATTTTTTTTTAATCCTCTGGCTACATAGTCCCCCCTGGTGTCCACTTACCTCCAGAGATGGCTGCTCCGGTGCCCGGTCCTTCTTTCTTCTTTGCTTCGCTGCCGCTCCATGCTGCTCCCTGCCCCCTCCCTGCCAGGTTAGGAGAGTGTGGGCGGGTTAGGAGAGTGTGGGCGGGTACTGGGAGGGGAGACGTCATGTCTCCCCGCCCTGTACCTGCCCACACTCTCCTAACCCGCCCACACTCTCCTATCCTGGCAGGGAGGGGGCCGCGAGGCGAAGAAGACTGCAGCTGGACCGGCAGCAAGGCGAAGAACAGCAGCGGAGCAGTCATCTCTGGAGGTAAGTAGCTATGAGACATGTTAGTTTAGTCTCCCATTAGAATGAATGGAGGCAGCCGGCGCGTAGGGGGTTAAGGCTGTGTGTCGGCTGCTTCCATTCATTCTTATGGAACCGCAGCAGAGCCTTCACACTGAGTATACACTATATACTCAGTGTGAAGGCATTGTGGGAAATACTACCGATCCCAATCCCACATAAAAAGATCGTGTTCAGAATTCCGATCGCGATCGTGAAATTTTCTCGATCGCCGATCGGAATCCGATTTTTCCCGAACACGATCGCTCAACCCTACGCGTAATCCTCCTCAAAATCCGCCCCCTCACAATAAAATCTAGGTAGACTGCTAGCGTTTGTGCCCAAGCTACAAGCTACAGCACCCTCCAGACTAGGCCCATTCACTTGGGCATAATCCAGAACGGAAAGCCTTGACAGGATGCCGTGCAATGCAGTGGACACGCCAAATCCCCGTGTGACATAGCCCTAAGATATCCCATAAATAACAAATTCCTCGACAATTCCTTTAAGGCGTTACTTGCCCTGCTATTATGTCTCCAGTAGATATTCCATACTGTATATAATTTACTTGAGGAGTTACAAAATCTGAATAAAAAAATATAAAAGAAATGAAAGGATCCCGGAGCATTCACAATGGAGCGTTCTCAACTCAAACACAACCTACCATATTTTTCTGTAGACTTCTTCTGTACTTTTTCTGTCTCAGCTGACACTCACAAGTAGAAGAAAACAACGCTAAAGAAAAAGTAGCGAGGAGAAGCTGTGAGGTGTATCGGGCTGAGGTCTATGCTGACAGTCGGCCCAGCTGCTATTTAGTTTGATAAAGAAGGCTATGACTCCACTATCCGGTAGACTGGCAGATCATTAGCCGGAACACCTGAGCTCAATGAACCGGAGCTCACAAAACAGGATAGAATGATGTTTCACAGTTCTGCTCCAAGGGACACCAACTCCCAGACTAACTAATATCCCCGGCAAACCAGACACACCGGTGGGGGAGAGACAGTGTCAGGCTATGATCAAGAGTATTGGTCATATTAGTGGAAAAAACCTTATGAAAGGATAAAAGAAAAGTTACAGTTCTGTAAATAGGAGAGCGGAGACTATTTATCTCATCGGAAAATATTCTGGCTGCTACTAGTTAAAGGGAAATTCAGAAAAATGGAGATACCTTACTGCTCCTATAGCCACCAGGCTACATTATATCTTAACAATAGGGTTGAGCAATTGGGATCGGAAAAGATCAGATTCCGAGTAAATTTCACGATCGCGATCAGAATTCCAATCCCGATCTTTTCCGGTGGGATCGAGGTCGGAGGTTATCTCAAGATAGGCTCAACCCTATTCATGTATATATCATGAATAGGGTTGAGCAATCGGGATCGGAAAAGATCGGATCCCGATCGGCGATCGAGTAAATTACGGGATGGGCTGGAATCCTGAAATCTCAAGATCGGCTCAACCCTACTCAACAACAGACAATATGGCAAGACAGTCAGGATCAGAAGGTCCTGCCGGAGTACCAAAGGATCCTCCAATGAACCCAGAAACACAGTACCTTAGTACATAAGGTTGCATAAAGACATCAACAAATCCATTAAGTCCAACCTCTAAACTTACCAAGAGGAAGGTGAAAAGCCAACCATAATGGAGCTCGAAAGTTCAATAAAGAGCACCAAAGGTCTAGCAGGAGACAACCCTGTTTGGCGGGAAACTTTGACTTCTTCTACAGCCACCATAAAGATCATCCTAATATTGGCAAGACAGGATCAGAATGGTCCACCAGAGTACCAAAGGAACTTCTGCTGGGCTCAGGCTCCGAGACAGTATTGACCTCCACAGATCCTGCAGAGGATAATCCCAGAATCATCTCTTCTTATGGAATCATGGAAATCCACTTTGACACTTAAAGACATTGTGAAAGATTAGCAGAGAGGAGACCAGTCAAAGAAATCAAGGAAGATCCCTCTCAAATCAGTTTTCACTTATTAACTAAACTAATATATAGTCTATATTAAAGTGTGTGGATATCAAACATAGGCGTGGCATTTCTCACGTCTTAGCAATAAAAAGAGAAAAGCGGAACGTTCTTACCATCTCTTGAGGTTATATGGGTTACACTGATGCCATATGGTACCACCATAGTAGTTGCATTGAACTCACCCTGGGGGACCCTCAAATTATTTCCCTTCAACCCAAAATAGCTCTTTTCAGTTGCAAAGTTCAGGGGACCACTAACTACTAAAGAAATAACAGGAGAAAAGCCCTGCATGAGCATATGGGATAAATGCTGAGTCTATGCTCCGAGTCTAGGTCCCGGCCCTGCCTAAACGTGTCCTGCTGGCCATCTGACATCACCTGTATATTTCCAAGTATGGTAGATTTGGGGACACAAAATAGGAGCCCATTCATAGCTGGAACCACTCTGCCCTATAGTTACATCAGTAGAAAAAGAGAAGGTTCAGCCCCATTCACATCTGCATTCGGGTTTCCATTTGGGGAGTCCGCTTGGGGACCCCCTGAATGGAAACCTATACGCATTAAAAAACGGTTAGCTGAGAAACCTGATGATCCTATAGACCAGGGGTGCCCAATACATTGATCGTGATCTACCGGTCGATCGCGAAGGATGTATGGGTCGATCGCGGGATTCAGCCAGGGATCCCCAGTGTCCACTTGTTCACAGCGCAAGCTGAGAATCATCTCTGGACACTGGCAGGCCGGGTCCTTGCACTCGTTCGCAGTCAGGGCTGCGGTGGCCCCGCCTGCCAGTGTCCAGAGATGACTCTCAGCCTGCGCTGTGAACAAGCACTCCGGACACTTGCAGGCTGGGCAGCAGCAGCTCTGGGGGATGATGCGCTCCCCGCTCTTCAAGATGAAGGGAGCCGGGGTGCTGCTTGTTCACAGCACAGGCTGAGAGTCATCTCCGGACACTTGCAGGCAGGGCCGCCACAGCCCTGACTGAGAACGAGTGCAAGTGCCCGGCCTGCCAGTGTCCAGAGATGATTCTCAACCTGCGCTGTGAACAAGCAGACACCTGAGAGCTGTCTCCTGCTCTCACGCTCCGCCCCGCCCACAGCCCCCCCCCCCCCCCCCCCCCGCAAGAAGTGAGTAGTAGATCTTATCCCTTGGTCAGTTTATAAAGTAGCTCACATGCTGAAAAAGTGTGAGCACCCCTGCTATAGACTATAATAGCTGCCAATTGACACCAGGGGTTTGTGCTGCCTGAGGCGGACGTCAGAAAGCCGCCCTTCCCCCTTCCCGATGGAGGAGGGGGAGGAACGGAGGGGGAGGGGCCGAGCAGAGGGGCGGGACCGTGCGGAAGGGGCGAAGCGGAGCGAGCGTCCTTAGCAGGCAGAGAGCAGGCAGGGAGAGGACCTGCTCTCTGCTAAGCGTGAGGGGCGGCCACTGGAGCAGCGCTGCGTCCACAGGGCCTCCCCAATCCACCACTCGCTTCCCGTACCGGGCTGCCGAGACAGTGACGCTAAGCCAGTCCAGGACAGCTTGTCCTGGACTGGCTTAGGTCAGCAAAAATGCCGCTTTCCCCCGGGGCCCCGGCATAGCGCCGCCAGAAGCGGTCGCTTCAGGTCGCCTCATGGGAGGTGCGGCGCTGATTGACACGTATGAGTATGATTGTTTTCATAAGTTTAAGGCCAAATATCCAATCATTATTGAAAAAGTTGTGACTGACAAGCTATATTTAGTATGTGTCACCACAACCACTGGAATATACGTGTACGCTGACATACAACCCTTGTCCGGATGCAATAACGGTTTAAGGATAAACCTGTTATGACAACAGACAATTCTAACAAAGATGTACAAGGCTACGAAGGGGTTATGTCAGGGTTATTTAAAAGGGTTAGAATTAAAGATTCTGAAATATTTATCTTCTAATTTCTGTGCTCAGCTACAAAGAGCATATTTTGCCTTGGAGGACCCTGTCATTCTGTTAAATACACAAAGCCTATTGATTTCAGTGAAAGCCGTGTAATGCCTCATTTGTCCTGCGGAGGTGCTACAGGGAAATGAATCGCTTCCTCTTAGATGCTCCTACTGATTACAGCTGATTTTTAGAGGTCCCAGACGTAGGACAGCCTGTGATCAGCTCCTAATTGGAGGACTCTTCTAAGCAAAAGGGATTCCACAGTGGAGAGCTTCTTTAAGATGAAAGACTACCGAGCTAAGCATCTAACTGTTGAGTAGGAAGGGGGAAAAAAATCTGTACATAAGTTCTCCTTGATGGTAAAAAGGAAAACTTTCTCTAGCATCACTTGACATTGATCTATAGGGAGCTTCCTGTCAAAAGGTGACGATAGAGCAGTTTTCCTTTTTTTCCATCAAGGATAATTTGCATATTCATTTCCCAGAATTCCTTGTAGAGCATGTCTAGTCTGTAAAGCTACTCACTGGAAGGTGTTCTGCAATGGCAGTTTTTCTAAGGAGACATAGTGCCCCTCCTGACCCCCATCTGTGACCTCTCACCCAGCCAAACCTGTAACCTGCTCTGCACTAATGAGGGGCAATAACTAGAGATTGGGGATCCTCACAAAATTTGTGGGCCAGTCTGCCTGTTTTGTTTCTCAGCCTGAACCGAAAATGTTCTCTCCTACGCCAAATGTGACTGTTGAGGCCCAATCACAAGTGCCAAGTGTGACCCCATGTGTATGACATCAAGAAGTCTGGAAGAGGCCAGAAGAGAACCAAGAGAGAGTGCCAGATGGCGTGAAGAGTTATACTCCTCCAATTCATGTGTGACCAACCCAAAAGACAAAAACAAGACTTTTGGAGGATTCAGTCTCAAATCCAGTTCGATCCAAACTAGTTCGCTCATCTCAAAGTTCCAAATTCCGGTTGAGCCCGAACCATTTGAAAAATTTAGTTTGCAACCAATTTGATCCAAACCAATTCTTTCACTAATAGCAATAACCCTAAATCAGCTGCCTATGGATGGATCACTTCCTTTTTGGAGGACATGTTCTGCTTTAACTTTAATCCCAGGCATTGTCACTAGGTTTCTTAGAAAACCAGACTAATGTCTGGTTTTCTAAGAAACCTAGTGACAATGCCTGGGATTACCCTGTAGGGAACTACCTTCCAAATGATGGCGCTAGAGCAAGTTTTCCTTTTTTTCCATCAAAGTGAATATATTTGACACCCGGCATGGTAGCCTGCAAAGGCAGTCTCTCTAAGGAGATGTACACTAGTGCCACTTCTGATCCAAATATGACAGCACTTAGGGGTCATTTTTGTCAAAAGACACCCAAATCATTGGCTATTACCCAAAAGGGATTGCATCGTAACTCAAAATTCTGACCTCTCTCTATACATATTTCATAGTGACTCTCTTCTGTCATGTGCTCGCTCAAGTGAATACATTCTTGCCGCAGAGACGCTGAAAGCTTTGTATTCAAATTAGGCTAAACAGTGCAAAAAGTTGAAAAAGTTACAAAAAGTTCACATCCACATTTGTTACATAAAGTTCATAAATAGAACATGGCTGAGCTGAGGCATTAGCCTGGAACTTGGAACCTAGTGGCGGGATGTAAGGCGTCCTGACAGGGTACAACGGATGAAGGAATCTGCTGGTGTCGAGAGATGGAGATGTAGGACGACGCGAAACAGAAGACGTGGAGAGAGAACAATTAAACTGGATCGACAGTCTCACGGGCACAGTCACATTTGCTTAGCTTGCATAGTATCTATAGGAGAGTTTTCTAGACATCTGAGTGCAGAGAGTAGATGCGCTGTGACATCATCTATTTTCAGTGGTGGATGTAGTAATGGGTCAGCTATGATATCTATAGCGGTGTTATCTTCTATTGTAACCCTGTTTGTGATGCAAAGAAAGCTCCTACAAAATAGGAAAGTAGTTGCGTATTATTAGGTTTAGTGGTCAGAGTGTAAATTGTAAGATTTAGTCCTTTTTTAAAACAATATAGAAAATGGCATGGAAAAATTTAAAAACAATATGTAAAACATTTTTTTTTAAATTGTAAAATTCATAAAAACTTGGTTTAAGAAGTAGATCATTTTCAGGTGACACATCCCCTGTGCTATTCAGAGCCTGTTTGCAGAATAATTACACGTTCTCTGCCCCCGACCATTAGTTGGAAGCTTGAAGTATCTGTCAGTTTAAGACAATCTTCTCCCCGCACTGATATACAGGGGGAAGGAATTTTCAAGCAGTCGCATTCAAAGAGGGGTGTCAGGAGGTGATCAATCTGCAGGAACTGGGGGCGATGACACTATAGGCTCACTATTTCACACATAATAGTGCACCTGCAAATTGTAGGTGAGGGCTACACCTCAAGTAATACCTGGAATTGTCTTAAACAGCAGTACTCAAAGCTGAGAATCCCCATTATAGGCCCTATACAAAGATGGTTTGGAGCAGCACCAATGCCTTGAATCCTGAACCGTAGACAAATAAGACAAAATCCAACAAAATATGGGACCTACCTACCAGCTGCATCTACGGTGTGGTATATAAGTTGCCTTTTTTTTCATTGGGATATTGCACTTTAAAATTTCATGCTGAAGAAGGTTTATACCAAGCTGGGCTCAACCCAAATATTTCAAATAGATTTTTTTTTCTAGAAAACGAACAAATAGAGATTTGTCTCAGGCAAACTATAGTGATGTTATGCACCCTGGATCACTACTGAGGACAGAGACCATCAGATGACACAAGAAGGCCCAAGAGGTAAAAGAAGGTGAGTTTAAACATTTTTTTTTATTTTTGTCATCTCCTCAGATAGGTTCCTAGGAGCCCTGACAGTGTTATGCACTATGTTTTATAGATAGGTTCCTAGGAGCCCTGAAAGTGTCATACACTATGTTTTATAGATAGGTTCCTAGGAGCCATGAAAGTGTCATACACTATGTTTTATAGATAGGTTCCTAGGAGCCCTGACAGTGTCATACACTATGTTTTATAGATAGCTTCCTAGGAGCCCTGACAGTGTTCTACACTATGTTTTATAGATAGGTTCCTAGGAGCCCTGACAGTGTTCTACACTATGTATTATAGATAGGTTCCTAGGAGCCCTGACAGTGTTATACACTATGTATTATAGATAGGTTCCTAGGAGCCCTGACAGTGTTATACACTATGTTTTATAGATAGGTTCCTAGGAGCCCTGACAGCGTTATACACTATGTGTTATAGATAGGTTAATAGGAGCCCTGACAGTGTTATACACTATGTATTATAGATAGGTTCCTAGGAGTCCTGACAGTGTCATACACTATGTTTTATAGATAGGTTCCTAGGAGCCCTGACAGTGTTATACACTATGTTTTATAGATAGGTTCCTAGGAGCCCTGACAGTGTCATACACTATGTTTTATAGATAGGTTCCTAGGAGCCCTGACAGTGTTATACACTATGTTTTATAGATAGGTTTCTAGGAGTCCTGACAGTGTTATACACTATGTTTTATAGATAGGTTCCTAGGAGCCCTGACAGTGTTATACACTATGTTTTATAGATAGGTTCCTAGGAGCCCTGACCGTGTCATACACTATGTTTTATAGATAGGTTCCTAGGAGCCCTGACAGTGTTCTACACTATGTATTATAGATAGGTTCCTAGGAGCTCTGACAGTGTTATACACTATGTTTTATAGATAGGTTCCTAGGAGCCCTGACAATGTTATACACTATGTTTTATAGATAGGTTCCTAGGAGCCCTGACAGTGTTCTACACTATGTATTATAGATAGGTTCCTAGGAGCCCTGGCAGTGTTATGCACTATGTTTTATAGATAGGTTCCTAGGAGTCCTGACAGTGTCATACCCTATGTTTTATAGATAGGTTCCTAGGAGCCCTGACAGTGTTATACACTATGTTTTATAGATAGGTTCCTAGGAGCCCTGACAGTGTTCTACACTATGTTTTATAGATAGGTTCGTAGGAGTCCTGACAGTGTCATACACTATGTTTTATAGATAGGTCCCTAGGAGCCCTGACAGTGTCATACACTATGTTTTATAAATAGGTTCCTAGGAGCGCTGACAGTGTTATACACTATGTTTTATAGATAGGTTCCTAGGAGCCCTGACAGGTTATACATTATGTTTTATAGATAGGTCCCTAGGAGCCCTGACAGTGTTGTACACTATGTTTTATAGATAGGCTCCTAGGAGCCCTGACAGTGTTATACACCATGTATTATAGATAGGTTCCTAGGAGCCCTGACAGTGTTATACACTATGTTTTTGTGGTGCTGAAACTACTGGCTCGACCTGAAACTAATCTTGGACCTGAGCCATCCAAACCCAAAACTAACTCTACGTATAATAATTGAAAGTCCAGTAATGGTGTGGAAAAACATTGGTATTAACCTTTTTTGGGCTCCATTGTAATATTTGTAATCATAGTAATAGTATAATTGCTTTACAGGCGGTATTACAGATCCGTTTTAAAGGACCGCTATCTGTTTTCTTTTTTTTTTTTTTTTTTAAATGTAGATTGTGAGCCCCACATAGAGCTCACAATGTACATTTTTCCCTATCAGTATGTCTTTAGAATATGAGATGGAAATCCATGCAAACACGGGGAGAACATACAAACTCCTTGCAGATGTTTTTTTGCCCTTGGTGGGATTTGAACACCAGGACTCCAGCATTGCAAGGCTGCAGTGCTAACCACTGAGCCACTGTGTGGCCCCCTATCTGTTTTCAACTTTATCAATGATATAACTACATGTATCAATAATACTTATCGGTCCAAAACTACCCATAGTGCATCTACCTTATCTGAGTCAATTCAGATAATCCATAGTCTATTGTGTACCATCACTGAGCCATTGCATAGTCTCTGCTTGTCCTTTGACTATCATGAAAATTTTGGCTTTAAATTTATATCATGTTTTGCAAACAAGCCTCAAAAAACTTCAAAAATCTCATAAATCACCAAGTCAGTGGAGAATTCCGCTCTCAAAATATATTAGAAATTTGACATTTCACAATGGTTTCTACATCAGAGATGTCTCGCTGTGATCAGATGTCACTTATCCCTTCCTTGTGTACTTGACCTAATAATACACAAACTCTTACAGTCTTATTAGTCCCCAGAGAGCGCAGAACCAATGTCAAGCAAGATCATTCCACAAAGACGTAATCTGTACCTACAGCAAATGCCCAGCCATAGGGGGTAAAATGCTCCTCTACTGGCGGTGAATGGCATTGAGCAGTTTTCATTTCTGTCTCCAGAAATCACTGAGAAGGGGTTAATAATGGGGATGAGAGAACCAGGTCATGACAAGCCCAATCCTAAAATAAATGGATGGTGCAAAGACATAACAGTCCTGAGCCCCTTCATGATGTCTGATGTGGTCCCCATCCTCTTTGGGCCTCTTCTGCCCTCTTGAAAGACCTCAGCATCTAAGCAACCTTGATGTTGACCAACCTTCATGACATCTGACATCTATTGAGATCATTCAGGAGTCTGGAAGAGGATGGGGACTCACATTGGACGCCACAATGGAGCCCAGAAAAGTTAGATTGTTATGTCTGAGCCTCCACTTATTATATGCTGGGGTCTGCAAGGGTAGTTTACATGGTTGGTGCAGAATTCCATAATGGTATGGTCCAGACACAAACCGCTACAGTCATAGAAGACATTGGCCATGAGTTTCGGCATTGAATTCTTGTTTGGATTGGTTTTCTCAGCAATATTATACAGTTACCTACGGTACAAGTAAATGGCCACTATATGGAAGTATTATATAAAATATTTCAGCATTAAAGTGTCCATTCCTATGGCAGATTCCGTCCGGATTCTCTTCTGTAATCATTTGGAGGCAGAGTTTGCAGCTGGATGCAGAAAAATAAGCCGATCTTGAAGCGGATTCTGTGACTCGAGACTCCCTGAAGATTAGACTTGGAATGTGGATGTTCTACGGTGGAATCTGCCAAAACCTTTTCATAAATCAATTGTTCCCTGTACCAGTTGGGGCCTCCATTACGATTGGTATATTGGTATATGTAGAGGTTGAAATTTTTGAGTTGTGTGCTATGAGGCTGCCGTTCCAATAATGGAACTCTGCCCCAATCCCTTCACATTAAGACAGGATTGTCATCTTGTAACCAGATCTGATACATGAGTGCACCTTACTTCTTCAAAAATGTGTAGGATTTAGGATGATATAAGTTTCCTTAATAAAAGGAGCAATTGTGTGATACAAAAAAGTCTACTCTCAGTACATCTGCTCCTCCTGAGCGTATGGCGGACACAGATGCTATAACATACAGAACAGATAGAAGAGCAAGAATTAATAATAGATACAACATGATATGTGTAGACGGATCCTAGAGAGGAATGAGCAGTGACGCTGGAAGGATTTTACAGCATGCACCATATATCTCCATTATTCTGGATGAATGATACCGCCAACATCATGACTCGAGATGAAGACTCATTTTGTTTCGGGTTCGGACAGTTCGGCCCAAAGGTGTCCATCACGAAACGTAAGTGAAATTATCATACAGTGGGGGTATCTTCAAACCCAAGAGTATAATAGGTGAAGGCTCCGGGGAGTCTTGCAATAATAGGCTCATTGTATATGTTCGCCTTCTTCCGGATCAACACTGTAGGGTTACTGGTTGGACTTGATGGATCTGTCCCTTTTTCCCAACCTCATCTACTATGTTACTACCAGCCCTGATCCCAAGAAGGATTTAGTGTTAGCTATGACATGTACAGAGAAAACCGTAAGTATTGCAGGTCTGCAGATGTCATGACCAAGATTTATACACATGCGATCAGCATTGCCTATAGACCGCCATATAATGGTAACAAAATAATAAAAAAGTTGTCAGGTTAAATGAATTCTGTTTATCCCTCATTTCCATAATACCGCACTTGTACGATGAATTCTCACGTCTCCGTGTAATGCATTCATCTTTAGAGCTTCCTTCATTTAGTTTTACAGCTTTCATCGCACCAATCTGGAAATATTACGGCCATTAAGTCTCAAAAACATAAAATTAAGTTCCTTTTACAAAAACAGACTGCTTAGGTTTTCAGGCCACCTAAATAGTGTGTGTGGGAACAGGGATAGGCTACATTTAAGTAATGCCGCCATGCTGTACACCTTACTAGTGCCAGATTATACACATAATACATGCTCGATCCTTCCTATGAGTAACGGGTCGGGTTGGACATCTTTTGTGACCTGTGACCCGCAGCCTGAGAATTGCAGGCAATTTTGTAGTTTTTGAAAGTCTTGAAGGACACCATTATCAAAGAAACTACTTCTCCGACCAGAGAAACAATAACTGACCCATGGAGTATCATCGGTCCTTGTAAACACTGTGCCGCCATTACATGGAAGAGTTCTTGCTGCTACCTGTTCTTCTTCAAGTAAACCTTGACATATTGTATGGTTCAACATCGGTCTCCTACGCCCTTTATCTTGCTTCCACCATTAAGGGCACTCCAACCGCCAACAGGCTTATGGAGGATTACTTATGAGATAGATGGATGGATGAATGGATGGATAGATTAGTGAAAACAAAACAAGGTAGAAGGAAAGGAGGGAGAGATGGAAAATCACAAAAAGACACACAAGGGGAACACAAGAGGAGAAGGCAACGACCGGCAAGGCGTAAGTGGGGGGGAGGCCTAAGAGACTCAAGAAAATAAAGTAGAGAACAAGGAGACTCCAGAAACACACCCCACAATCACAAGAGGGATTCATAACTTAGAAGTGGAGGGAGAGTCCTCCACTACCAAGGCCTCCATCTTTCTAATGAGTAGGAACTCCTCGAGCCATTCCAGCAATGAGAGAGTAACAGAGCTGCACCAATGGCCTGGCAGCCATAAGGAAGTGGCGCAGGAGAACTCCCTAAACCTAGGATATCTTGCCCGGGATAAGGGAAGGGAGAGCAAGTTGAGGGGAAGGGTCCACGTCCCGGCCGCTGACTTTAGTATACAGAGAAAACACGGAAGACCAGAAAACCTGGATCTCCCTGCACTCCCACCAGAAGTGGAGGAGAGAGCCCACGGCAGAACCACAGCGCCAGCAAGTATCAGATACCGAGGGATAAATCCTGTGGAGGAGGTCCGGGCAATGGTACCAGCGAATCACAATCTTGAAGTTTTTCTCCTGAGCGCTACACGGTAGTGGGAGTTTGTATGTGAACAGAAAAGAGCGGGCCCAAACAGAGACAAACCCAAATCCAGGTCCCTTTCCCAGGAGCCAGTGTAGGAGGGGAGGCCAGAGTTGGCGGCCGACAACAAGACGCCGTAGAGGAGAGAGAGGGAGTGCACCAGGGGCTCAGCCTGAAGAAAGATGCTCTCAAGGGCAGAGGGGGCAGAAGAGAGCAACGGCAGCAAGGAAAGCTTGCGGAGGAAGGTGGATAGTTGATTATACTCCAGCCAGTAACGCCGGGTGTCGGGACAATTGGGCGTCAGGATAGCTAGATGGATAGATACATAGCTAGATGATAGATAGATAGATAGATAGATAGATAGATAGATAGATAGATAGATAGATAGATAGACGGACAGATAGATAGGAGATAGACAGATAGATAGATAGATAGATAGATAGATGATAGATGAATAGATAGATAGATAGATAGATAGATAGATAGATAGATAGGAGATAGAAAGATGGATGGATAGATAGATAAATAGATGATAGATAGGAGATAGATAGATAGATAGATAGATAGATAGATAGATAGATAGATAGGAGGGAGATAGATAGATAGATAGATAGATAGATAGATAGATAGATAGATAGACGGACAGATAGATAGATGATAGATAGATAGATAGATAGATAGATAGATAGATAGATAGATAGGAGATAGATAGATAGATAGATAGATAGATAGATGATAGATAGGAGATAGATCGATAGATAGATAGATAGATAGATAGATAGATAGATAGATAGATAGGAGGGAGATAGATAGATAGATAGATAGATAGATAGATAGATAGACGGACGGACAGATAGATGATAGATAGATAGATAGATAGATAGATAGATAGATAGATAGGAGATAGATAGATAGATAGATAGATAGATAGATAGATAGAAGATAGATAGATAGATAGATAGATAGCTAGACGGACATATAGATAGGAGATAGACAGATAGATAGATAGATAGATAGATAGATAGATAGATGATAGATGAATAGATAGATAGATGGATGGATAGATAGATAGATAGATAGATAGATAGATAGATAGATGATAGATAGGAGATAGATAGATAGATAGATAGATAGATAGGAGGGAGATAGATAGATAGATAGATAGATAGATAGATAGATAGACGGACAGATAGATAGATAGATAGATAGATAGATAGATAGATAGATAGATAGACGGACGGATAGATAGGAGATAGACAGATAGATAGATGATAGATGAATAGATAGATAGATAGATAGATAGATTGATAGATAGATAGGAGATAGATGGATAGATAGATAGATGGATAGATAGATAGATAGATAGATAGATAGATAGATAGATAGATAGGAGATAGATAGATAGACAGACAGATAGATGATAGATAGATAGATAGATAGATAGATAGATAGATAGATAGATAGAAGGGAGATAGATAGATAGATAGATAGATAGATGATAGATAGATAGATAGATAGATAGATAGATAGATAGATAGATAGATACCTTAAGATTTAATTTTGTAGAAGAAATACTTTTAGAAGAAATTGCTGTGTTAGCCGTACAGTCACACCCACGGTAATCTTCGGTGTGATAATAAAACACTCTCCTAACACACACATTAAGCCGTCACCTGTTTTACATAATTTAGCATAGACTTTAAAAATGTATTAGCAATAGAATTATCTGTACTCAAAAGCAACAAAGTGAAAAAAACAACCTGCACGGTATAATATCTGCCGAGTCGGTGTTGAATTCTAATCAGAGATTACGCTCCGAGCTGGACAGTTTAGCACCAAATATCCTTAAACTGCAAAGATATTGACCCTGCCGTAAAGGTCACTTTCTATTAGAAGACGTTCCAGCGGAACATCGGTAAACCTGGAATACAATGTTCTTCTTGAGTGCCATTCTTCATGAGCAAACATCTGTCATGGTCTCAGGGGACATCTGATTTCATATTCAAGTGACTTCAAGCAAATTGCAAAAAATGTCAAATTTTTGGATGGGTTGGGGGCACAGATGTAGTAGTCACACCTGAATTCCGATGCCTAAGGGCCCAAAGGTGGGAGCATCATTGTAGCCCTTCCATTGGGCCCAGACATTACAGGTTACACCTCAGCCCTTGGGTGTTTTTGGAATTTTACCTCGCCAGATCTGAACACTTGTTAAAGCAACGGAGCGATACGATTTATAAACTGTTTCCAGCCAACAACCTCCACAAATCAACACTTTTAATTTCCCCGATGGCCGCCAAAGGTTGTTGTTTCAGGGTCTAACGGTGGTTTCTAAATTCTAAGAGATGAGGGTGGAAAAGGCCGGCAATGACATGGAGGCAAGCCAACTGGCAAAGCCTTCTGGGACCTGGAGGCAATTTAACATAACACGGATTAGGTCTCGAGAGCTGTGATGTAAGGACAAGTTCTAAGTTCTAAGGTTAACTGTGTATTCAATTCTTTCAGTACTTTATTGTACCATTGTTCTGGGGAGCACTGCAGGACATCAGGGGTTAACGTCATCGCAGAGCAAAGGTCAGTGACTAAGTAATGGATGTTATGCATAAGAATTTGGGAGATGGCAGAATTTCCATTAAGATGTATTTTCTCATTTTAATACATGGAGATGAAGCGTTGAGCTTTCTTTGTATTCTTTTATGTCGAGAAATTCGAGTTGAAGCTTCGGTCCCCCTGGGTTCAAGGCCTGGGTGAGCCATATGCAAAATGAGTCTTCTATAAATGCACACTCATTGACAAAAAAAATTACCACCAGATTGAAATGTTGGATTGCTGAAAAATTCATCCTGCCGTTATTCCTTAGTCAAATATGTAAATGATTACAGGTGTGGCCTGATCTAACACTGGGTTTTGCCACAAGAGGGCGTAAAAATGCTCCATCTGCTGTCCTGTAAAAAAGGCTCTCAGAGGTTACTTTTGGGTAGTGTGAGAGATCGTTGACTGATGGGCATGGTCTACGCACTTAAAGACATTTTGCTCAGTTGACTCGGCATCATTGGACTGAGAGAAGCAGGGTGATCGTTGACAAATTGCCGTCCATCTGGGAAAATCCCCCTTATTGGCCCCCACACAGCATCCTGCCCCTTTTATTAGTACTCATACAGTATACTGCCCCCTTATTGGTCCTCATACAGTATACTGCCCCCTTATTGGTCCTCATACAGTATACTGTCCCCTTTTTGGTCCTGATACAGTATACTGCCCCCGTATCATTCCTCATAAAGTATACTGCCCCCTTATTGCCCCTCATACAGTATACTGCCCCCTTAATGGTCCTCATACAGTATACTGCCCCTTATTGGTCCTCATACAGTATATTGCCCCCCCGTATTGTTCCTCATAAAGTATACTGCCCCCTTATTGGTACTCATACAGTATACTGCTCCTTTATTGGTCCTCATACAGTATACTGCCCCCTTATTGGTCCACATACAGTATACTGGCCCCTTATTGGTCCTCATACAGTATATTGCCCCTCGTATTGTTCCTCATAAAGTATACTGCCCCCTTATTTGTACTCTTACAGTATACTGCCCCCTTATTGGTCCTCATACAGTATATTGTCCCCGTATCGTTCCTCATAAAGTATACTGCTCCTTTATTGTTCCTCATACAGTTTACTGCGCTTTTATTGATCCTCATACAGTATACTGCCCCCTTATTGGTCCTCATACAGTATACTGCCCCCTTATTGATCCTCATACAGTATACTGCCCCCTTATTGGTCCTCATACAGTATACTGCCCCCTTATTGATCCTCATACAGTATACTGCCCCCTTATTGATCCTCATACAGTATACTGCCCCCTTATTGATCCTCATACAGTATACTGCCCCCTTATTGATACTCATACAGTATACTGCCCCCTTATTGGTCCTCATACAGTATACTGCCCCCTTATTGGTACTCATACAGTATACTGTCCACTTTTTGGTCCTGATATAGTATACTGCCTCCTTATCATTCCTCATAAAGTATACTGCCCCCTTATTGGCCCTCATACAGTATACTTCCCCCTTATTGGTCCTCATACAGTATACTGCCCCCTTATTGGTCCTCATACAGTATAATGCTCCTTTATTGGTCCTTATACAATATACTGCCCCCTTATTGGCGCCCACACAGCATCCTGCCCCTTTCATTAGTACGCATATAGAATACTGCCTCTTATTGGTCCTTATACAGTATACTGCCCCCTTATTGATCCTCATACAGTATACTGCCCCCTTATTGGTCCTCATACAGTATACTGCCCCCTTATTGGTACTCATACAGTATACTGCCCCCTTATTGGTCCTCATACAGTATACTTCCCCCTTATTGGTCCTTATACAGTATACTGCCCCCTTATTGGTCCTCATACAGTATACTGCCCCCTTATTGGTACTCATACAGTATACTGCACCCTTATTGGTACTCATACAGTATACTGATCCTTTATTGGTCCACCTATAATATACTGCCCCCTTATTGGTACTCATACAGTATACTGCACCCTTATTGGTACTCATACAGTATACTGATCCTTTATTGGTCCACCTATAATATACTGCCCCCTTATTGGTTCTCATACACTATACTGACATAATGATTTTGAATACTTTTCTTTATCACAAGAAACATCCTAATATTGCCAATTCTCCTGCCGTTTCCGCGCAGGTGCTATACAGCAGGCCATGAAGGCATCGGGGGGATATTTGCCATATATCTCCAATTTGCTGAAACATATAATGAGTTAATGTTTCGTGCTGTAAACCAAGAACAAAGTATTATAATGTAAGACTCTGTCACATGGGGCGAGGTAGAACATTAATACAGACACGGATGTGCTGGGGGAGGCGAGCACGTGCTTCATCCTCACCCCTCTATGGACGGCGCTTCCAGGGGCCCATCCCGCTCCGTGCAGGAATACATTATTAGCCTAGTGGTCGGAACATCTCCATTGAAATTCATTCGAGAACCCGCACGTCTTATTGAAGCTTTCATATTATCTGGGCTTTGATATTCTCCGAGCTATGCAAATTAGCCAATCCCTCCAAATGAAGAATTCACCAGGTATTTGGCGAAGACGGAAACAGGAGCCAAGAGGGGAAACGGATTTCCCGGAGCATCAGGTGGGTCTAATCTCTTCTCTCTTCTGATAAATGCCACCATATTTCAATTGTTCCACTCCTGGTTAGACACATTCAATTATACATGCAAAATTATGCAAGTGAAATATTTGCATATTAAAGCGTCATCCCTTCCCATTGTGTCTTTTGATAATGTAGGTAGGAAGCAGCGAAGCAGAAACCAAATGAAATTCTAATTCTGATATTATTGTCACATTTTATAAGCTCGGATGCCTTTAGCTGAAGAGTCTTTGTCATTTATGCCACAGGGGAATATTGAGGTTAGAGGGGTTGGAGGGGACTAGCAAATATTTGCTATTTTGGAAATAGCGCCCCCGGTACTATGGTTTATATCTGGTATTGCAGCTCAACTCTATTCGCTTGTATGGAACTGAACTGCAATACCAGTCAAAGCCTGAAGGTACAAAATCACACAAAAATCATCAATGGAAATCAAATTTGTTAACCAATGGAGGCCTGGATTTGGAGTCACCCCCAAAATTAAAGTGGGAACGCACACTACAGGCTGATCCAACTTTGATGTAATGTCCTTAAAACATGTCAGTATCAGGCTGAGTAGTGTGTGTGGCCTCCACGTAGTAGTGTGTATGACCTCCCTACAATGCCTGGGCAGGCTCCTGATGAGGTTGCGGATGGTCTCCTGAGGGATGTCCTCCCAGACCTGGACTAAAGCATCTGCCAACTCCTGGACAGTCTGTGGGGTAACATGACACGCTGGAGGCGCTACCAGGAGACAGGCCAGGAGATGTGGAGAGGCCATAGGAGGGCAACGACCCAGCAGTAGACCGCTACCTCCGCCTTTGCACAAGGAGGAATAGGAGGAGCACTGCCAGAGCCCTGCAAAATGACCTCTAGCAGGCCACAAATGTGCATGTGTCTGCACAAATGGTTGGAAACAGACTCCATGAGGATGGTATGAGGGCCCAATGTCCACAGATGGGGGTTGTGCACAGAGCCCAACACCATACAGATGCTTGACATTTGCCACAGGAACACCAGGAATGGCAACTTCACCACTGGCGCCCTGTGCTCTTCAGAGATGTAAGCAGGTTCACACTGAGCACATGTGACAGACGTGACAGAGTCTGGAGACGCCGTGGAGAGCGATCTGCTGCCTGCAACATCCTTCAGCATGACCGGTTTGGCATGGGTCAGTAATGGTGTGGCGTGGCATTTCTTTGGAGGGTCGCACAGTTCTCCATATGCTCGCCAGAGGTAGCCTGACTGCCATTAGGTACCGAGGTGAGATCCTCAGACCCCTTGTGAGACCATAGGCTGGTGCGGTTGGCCCTGGGTTCCTCCTAATGCAGGACAATGCCCGACTGTGGCTGCAGTGTGTCAGCAGTTCCTGCAAGATGAAGGTATGGACTGGCCTGCTCGTTCCCCAGACCTGAATCCGATTGAGCACATCTGGGACATCATGTCTCGCTCCGTCCACCATCATCACGTTGTATCACAGACTGTCCAGGAGTTGGCAGATGCTTTAGTACAGGTCTGGGAGGAGATCCCTCAGGAAACCATCTGCAACCTCATCAGGAACATGCCCAGGCGTTGTAGGGAGGCCATACAGGCACGTGGAGGCCACACACACTACTCAGCCTCATACTGACAGGTTTTAAGGACATTGCATCAAAGTTGGATCAGCCTGTAGTGGGTTTTTCCACTTTAATTTTGGGTTGGGGGTGACTCCAAATCCAGGCCTCCATTGGTTAATAAATGTGATTTCCATTGAGGATTTTTGTGTGATTTTGTTGTCATCACATTCAACTTTATAAAGAACCAAGTATTCAATGAGAAGATTTCATTCATTCAGATCTAGAATGTGTTATTGGAGGGGGCCCTTTATTTTTTTGAGCAGTGTATATCGGGCAGGGCCAAATTCCAAATTCTGCTACAGAATTTTGACATATTTCCCGTCAATTTTCCGAAAAAGCTCATATCATCTGGTGCGGTAAGACATCACAAAAAGCTTTAAAAACTTCCCATCATTTCCATCCTCTTTCAGCCCCCACATAGTAATGGTGCCCCATTTTAAGCCACGGTCTCCCCTACAAAGTTCATTCTTGACTATATGCTGTTGACTAAGTTTTGCTATTAAAAGGTTATATTTCTCCTTTCTGACAGTGGCAGGCAGTGTATCATAAATCTTCTTACGCCAGTGTACCAGAGGGCAGGGGAAATAAATTTACCATGCACAGCCATCAGAGGAGATCAGAGAAGTTTACTCAGCCCTAGTGTAGTGAAAGGGACCTGTGGTGTGACCCCCGGCTTATGGGCCCCAGTGTTCATAAGTCACATGACCTGTTTGCAGTCCAGTCCCAATGCCAATGAGTGGGACTGGGCTGCAATACCAAGCACAGTATAGTATTGTACTTGGTATGGGCTGAAGAGCATTTGTCCCAATTCTGCAGCCTCTTTAAACGGTAGATCAAAGAGTCACCCCCACCGATATGATAAAAACAGTGATATCTGTGCAACGGAGGTTGCGATTCAAAACAATAAACCAGGTGACCCTAACCTATCTACCTACGGGCTGGGTTCTGATGACAGATTCGCTTTATGGGCTAGGCCTTAATAGTAATGGCGTCCCTGATATGCTGTGATGACATCATCCTACCCCCCAGGGCCTAGGCTATCCCCCAATACCCTGCCCCCTCTCCTGTCCTATTATAATGTCCTATTATTTTATGCACTTCTTTTTTACGTTCCCGTTAATCATCCCTAACTCATTTTCTTATATAAACCTCCTTCCCGTCCCGATACCATATGAGTCGCTCTATTCGCCGTGACCTCACTATCTCACGCCTGGTTATGTCGTTCCATTATCCACATCTCTATTTGCCGGAGCGGGTCATTGACCTAATCACTCGTCCCTTGTACAATGTTGAAGCTTTATCCCAGCCTCGGTGTCGGGCCCCGGCGCAGGTCCTGGGAACACATTGTATAAACATGATAATTTGCGACTTTTATACATATCATTATAAGGCGATGTGTTCGGCGAGCTCCATATTGTACGATATGACATGGCAGGCTGCAATTAACCCCGCGCTGTATGAACCAAGCAATGTCATTTCAGTTCACATGAGAGCGCCCCGCTGGTTGTCATTTTTATCTTGAGGAGTCCGGTAACCAGAGTTACTAAGAATCTTACAGAACGGTGCACAGCGGGGGGCGACTGACATGAATGCGCTGCACTACCTGCTTCTTAGTCATATATTCACCTTTATATTAATATGTCGCACTTAGAGATACTCGTCCTGGAGGAATATAATCAAATAATAAGAGAAGAGAGGGGCCCGAGGGGGGGCGGCCGAATCACAGCCTACGTCTACTGGATTATGAGCCCAAGTAACATAACATACATGGATATCAGTAAGTCAGTTCGGCAAATCTGTCTCTCTAGTGCCACCTAGAGTCGTAGTAACCATAGGGCAAATGGTGCACCTGCCGCAGTCTCTATGGTAGCTGAAAGCCACATTATACTATGTGGGTGGTATTATATTGTATGAGGGGCCAATATACTATGTGGAGCCACCTAGAGGATATTATACTGAGTGGGCAATATTATATTGCTTGAGGGGCCTTATACTATGTGGAGATACCAAGGGACATTACACTGGGTGGGTGATATTATATTGTGTGGATGGGCATTATACTATATGCAGCCACTTAGGGGACATTCTATGGTGTGGGCTCATCTAGGGAACATCATACTGTCTGGGTGGTATTATACTGTTTGGGGGGCATTTTACTATGTGGAACTACCTAGAGGACATTACACTGTGGGAATGATATTATATTGTGTGGAGGGGCATTATATTGTGTGGGGTCACGTAGGTGATATTATATTGTATAGGTAAAATTATATTGTTTGGGGGGGGGGGGCTTTTAATATGTAGAGCCACTGAGGGCACATGATATTGTATGGCGCAACTTAGAGGACATTATAATGTTTTATTTGAAAGTTGATCACTATGTATCTCATATCCATCTATCTCATATCAATCTGTATTATAACTCATATCTATCTATCTCCTATCTATCTATCTATCTATCTATCTATCTATCTATCTATCTCCTGTCTATCTATCTATCTATCTATTAGAGATGAGCGAACAGTGTTCTATCGAACTCATGTTCGATCGGATATTAGGCTGTTCGGCATGTTCGAATCGAATCGAACACCGCGTGGTAAAGTGCGCCATTACTCGATTCCCCTCCCACCTTCCCTGGCGCCTTTTTTGCTCCAATAACAGCGCAGGGTAGGTGGGACAGGAACTACGACACCGGTGACGTTGAGAAAAGTAGGCAAAACCCATTGGCTGCCGAAAACATGTGACCTCTAATTTAAAAGAACAGCGCCGCCCAGGTTCGCGTCATTCTGAGCTTGCAATTCACCGAGGACGGAGGTTTCCGTCCAGCTAGCTAGGGCTTAGATTCTGGGTAGGCAGGGACAGGCTAGGATAGGAAGGAGAAGACAACCACAACAGCTCTTGTAAGAGCTAAATTCCAGGGAGAAGCTTGTCAGTGTAACGTGGCACTGACGGGCTCAATCGCCGCAACCCAGCTTTCCCAGGATCCTGAATGGAATACACTGTCAGTGTATTCCCGTATACCCGATATATACCCCGATACCCGTTCCAACGGTGTGCCCCCCCACCTTCACCCCAGAAATACCCTGCAAGTCCCCTAGCAATAGAATTGGGGCTATATACACCCACAATTTTTACTACTGGTATACAGTGCCATTGTCTGACTGGGAATTCAAAGAATATATTGGGAATACAAATACCCTCATTTCTTGCTACTGCCATATAGTGCCAGTTTCTGACTGGTAATTCAAAGAATATATTGGGGTTACGTGCACCCACAATTTTTACTACTGGTATACAGTGCCATTGTCTGACTGGGAATTCAAAGAATATATTGGGGTTATAAATACCCTCATTTCTTGCTACTGCCATATAGTGCCAGTTTCTGACTGGTAATTCAAAGAATATATTGGGGTTACGTGCACCCACAATTTTTACTACTGGTATACAGTGCCATTGTCTGACTGGGAATTCAAAGAATATATTGGGAATACAAATACCCTCATTTCTTGCTACTGCCATATAGTGCCAGTGTCTGACTGGGAATTCAAAGAATATATTGGGGTTACGTGCACCCACAATTTTTACTACTGGTATACAGTGCCATTGTCTGACTGGGAATTCAAAGAATATATTGGGAATACAAATACCCTCATTTCTTGCTACTGCCATATAGTGCCAGTTTCTGACTGGTAATTCAAAGAATATATTGGGGTTACGTGCACCCACAATTTTTACTACTGGTATACAGTGCCATTGTCTGACTGGGAATTCAAAGAATATATTGGGAATACAAATACCCTCATTTCTTGCTACTGCCATATAGTGCCAGTTTCTGACTGGTAATTCAAAGAATATATTGGGGTTACGTGCACCCACAATTTTTACTACTGGTACACAGTGCCAATTTCTAACTAGGAATTCAAAATGCGCAAGGCTCCCGGAAAGGGACGTGGACGAGGCCGTGGGCGAGGTCGGGGGAATGGTTCTGGGGAGCAAGGTAGCAGTGAAGCCACAGGGCGTCCCGTGCCTACTCCTGTGGGGCAGCAAGCATTGCGCCACTCCACAGTGCCAGGGTTGCTTGCCACATTAACTAAACTGCAGGGTACAAACCTTAGTAGGCCCGAGAACCAGGAACAGGTCTTGCAATGGCTGTCAGAGAACGCTTACAGCACATTGTCCAGCAGCCAGTCAGACTCTGCCTCCTCTCCTCCTATTACCCAACAGTCTTGTCTTCCTTCCTCCCAAAATTCCGAAGCTTTACAGAACAATAACCCAAACTGTCCCTGCTCCCCAGAGCTGTTCTCCGCTCCTTTCATTGTCCCTCAACCTGCCTCTCCACGTCACGATTCCACGAACCTAACAGAGGAGCATCTGTGTCCAGATGCTCAAACACTAGAGTCTCCTCCATCTCCGTTCGATTTGGTGGTGGATGACCAGCAACCCACCCTCATCGACGATGATGTGACGCAGTTGCCGTCAGGGCATCCAGTTGACCGGCGCATTGTGCGGGAGGAGGAGATGAGACAGGAGTTGGAAGAGGAAGTGGTGGATGATGAGGACACTGACCCGACTTGGACAGGGGGGATGTCAAGCGGGGAAAGTAGTGTGGATGTTGAGGCAGATGCAGCACCAAAAAGGGTAGCTAGAGGCAGAGGCAGAGGTCAGCAGCTTAGGCGAAGCCAGGCCACACCCGGAATCTCCCAAGATGTTCCAGTTCGTACCCAGCCCCGAAAAACTCCCACCTCGAGGGCACGTTTCTCGAAGGTGTGGAGTTTTTTCAAGGAATGCGCCGAGGACAGATATAGTGTTGTCTGCACAATTTGCCTCTCGAAATTGATTAGGGGCTCTGAGAAGAGCAACCTGTCCACCACTTCAATGCGCCGTCATTTGGAATCCAAGCACTGGAATCAGTGGCAGGCAGCAATGGCAGGACAAAGGCCGCCTGCCGTTCACGCCACTGCCACTGCCTCTGCCACTGCCTCTGCCTCTGCCACTGCCACTGCTGACTGTGCTGGCGATGCACTCCAGAGGACGAGCCAGGACACCACTTCATCTGCCTCCACCACTTTGTTGACTTCTACCTCATCCTCCCCTGGTCCTGTCTTATCTCCTTCTCCTGCACCATCAAAGGCACCATCAGGCGTTTCTTTACAACAACCCACCATCTCTCAGACATTGGAGCGGCGGCAGAAATACACTGCTAACCACCCACACGCGCAAGCCTTGAACGCCAACATCGCTAAACTGCTGGCCCAGGAGATGTTGGCGTTCCGGCTTGTTGAAACTCCCGCCTTCCTGGACCTGATGGCAACTGCGGCACCTCGCTATGCCGTCCCTAGCCGTCACTACTTCTCCCGGTGTGCCGTCCCCGCCTTGCACCAGCACGTGTCACTCAACATCAGGCGGGCCCTTACTTCCGCGCTTTGCACAAAGGTCCACTTGACCACCGACGCGTGGACAAGTGCATGCGGACAGGGACGCTACATTTCACTGACGGCACACTGGGTGAATGTAGTTGAGGCTGGGACTGCTTCCCAAACTGGCCCGGTGTACCTCGTCTCCCCGCCTAACATTCCTAGCAGGGACACGAGAAGAACACCCCCCTCCTCCTCCTCCTCTACCGCCTCCTCCTCCGCCACCGCCTCCTCCTCCGCTGTTAGATTGACCCCAGCTACGAGTTGGAAACGTTGCAGCACTGGCGTTGGTAGACGTCAGCAGGCTGTGCTGAAGCTGATCAGCTTGGGGGACAGACAGCACACTGCCTCCGAGGTGAGGGATGCCCTCCTCGATGAGACGGCAATATGGTTTGAGCCGCTGCACCTGGGCCCAGGCATGGTCGTTTGTGATAACGGCCGGAACCTGGTAGCAGCTCTGGAGCTTGCCGGACTCCAACATGTTCCATGCCTGGCCCACGTCTTCAACCTAGTGGTGCAACGTTTCCTAAAGAGCTACCCCAATGTTCCAGAGCTACTGGTGAAAGTGCGGCGCATGTGCGCCCACTTTCGCAAGTCGACCGTAGCCGCTGCTAGCTTAAAATCTCTCCAGCAACGCCTGCATGTGCCACAACACCGGCTTTTGTGCGACGTCCCCACACGCTGGAACTCAACGTTTCAGATGTTGAATAGAGTGGTTGAGCAGCAGAAACCTTTGATGGAATACCAGCTACAAAACCCTAGGGTGCCACAAAGTCAGCTGCCTCAGTTTCACATCCATGAGTGGCCATGGATGAGAGACCTTTGTGACATCCTACGGGTCTTTGAGGAGTCCACAAGGAGGGTGAGCTCTGAGGATGCGATGGTGAGCCTTACAATCCCGCTCTTGTGTGTTCTGAGAGAATCCCTGATTGACATCAGGGATAACTCAGATCACACAGAGGAGTTAGGGATAGCATCCGATCCGTCACAGCTGGAGAGTAGGTCCACACATCTGTCCGCTTCACTGCGTTTAATGGAGGAGGAGGAGGAGGAGGAGGAGGAAGAAGAGTTGTCCGATGATGTGATGGTGATACAGGAGGCTTCCGGGCAACTTCGAATCATCCCATTGTTGCAGCGCAGATGGGTAGACATGGAGGATGAGGAGGAAATGGAGATTGAACTTTCCGGTGGGGCCAGAGGAGTCATGCCAACTAACACTGTGGCAGACATGGCTGAGTTCATGTTGGGGTGCTTTACAACCGACAAGCGTATTGTCAAAATCATGGAGGACAACCAGTACTGGATCTTTGCTATCCTTGACACCCGGTATAAAAACAACATCTCGTCTTTTATTCCGGTAGAGGGGAGGGCCAATCGCATCAATGCTTGCCACAGGCAATTGGTGCAGAATATGATGGAGATGTTTCCAGCATGTGACGTTGGCGGCAGGGAGGGCAGTTCCTCCAGTAAGCAACCAAGTTCTCACCGGTCCACACAAACGAGGGGCACACTGTCTAAGGTCTGGGACACCTTGATGGCACCCCCTCGCCAAAGTGCCGCCACGGAGGGTCCTAGTGTCACCAGGCGTGAGAAGTATAGGCGCATGTTGCGGGAATACCTTTCCGACCACAGCCCTGTCCTCTCCGACCCCTCTGCGCCCTACACGTATTGGGTGTCGAAGTTGGACCTGTGGCTTGAACTTGCCCTATATGCCTTGGAGGTGCTGTCCTGTCCTGCCGCCAGCGTCCTATCTGAGAGGGTGTTCAGTGCAGCCGGTGGCATCATCACTGACAAGCGCACCCGTCTGTCAGCTGAGAGTGCCGACCGGCTCACTTTGATAAAAATGAACCACCACTGGATAGAGCCTTCATTTTTGTGCCCACCTGTGTAAAGCACCCCAACATGAAACTCCATGTCTGTACTCAACCTCTCCAATTCCTCCGCATCCTCATACTCATCCACCATAAGCGTTGCACAATTCTGCTAATACTAGGCTCCCTCCAACATGATTTCCCCCAACTCTGCTGGTTAGAGGCTCCCTCCACCCTGATTTCCACCAACTCTGCTGGTTAGAGGCTCCCTCCACCCTGCTTTCCCACAACTCTGCTGGTTAGAGGCTCCCTCCACCATGAATTTGCCCAAACTGGGCTGGTTAGAGGCTCCCTCCACCATGAATTGGTCCAAACTGGGGTTTTTAGAGGCTCCCTCCACCATGAATTTGCCAAAACTGGGCTGTTTAGAGGCTCCCTCCACCATGAATTGGTCCAAATTGGGGTTTTTAGAGGCTCCCTCCACCATGAATTTGCCCAAACTGGGCTGGTTAGAGGCTCCCTCCACCATGAATTGGTCCAAACTGGGCTGGTTAGAGGCTCCCTCCACCATGAATTGGTCCAAATTGGGGTTTTTAGAGGCTCCCTCCACCATGAATTGGTCCAAACTGGGCTGTTTAGAGGCTCCTCCACCATGAATTGGTCCAAACTGGGGTTTTTAGAGGCTCCCTCCACCATGAATTGGTCCAAACTGGGGTTTTTAGAGGCTCCCTCCACCATGAATTTGCCCAAACTGGGCTGTTTAGAGGCTCCCTCCACCATGAATTGGTCCAAACTGGGTTTTTTAGAGGCTCCCTCCACCATGAATTGGTCCAAACTGGGGTTTTTAGAGGCTCCCTCCACCATGAATTGGTCCAAACTTGGCTGTTTAGCGGCTCCCTCCACCATTAATTGGTCCAAACTGGGCTGTTTAGAGGCTCCCTCCACCATGAATTTGCCCAAACTGGGCTGGTTAGAGGCTCCCTCCACCATGAATTGGTCCAAACTGGGGGTTTTAGAGGCTCCCTCCACCATGAATTGGTCCAAACTTGGCTGTTTAGCGGCTCCCTCCACCATGAATTGGTCCAAACTGGGGTTTTTAGAGGCTCCCTCCACCATGAATTTGCCCAAACTGGGCTGTTTAGAGGCTCCCTCCACCATGAATTTGCCCAAACTGGGCTGGTTAGAGGCTCCCTCCACCATGAATTGGTCCAAACTGGGGTTTTTAGAGGCTCCCTCCACCATGAATTGGTCCAAACTTGGCTGTTTAGAGGCTCCCTCCACCATTAATTGGTCCAAACTGGGCTGGTTAGAGGCTCCCTCCACCATGAATTGGTCCAAACTGGGTTTTTTAGAGGCTCCCTCCACCATGAATTTGCCCAAACTGGGCTGTTTAGAGGCTCCCTCCACCATGAATTGGTCCAAACTGGGCTGGTTAGAGGCTCCCTCCACCATTAATTGGTCCAAACTGGGCTGGTTAGAGGCTCCCTCCACCATGAATTTGCCCAAACTGGGCTGTTTAGAGGCTCCCTCCACCATGAATTGGTCCAAACTGGGTTTTTTAGAGGCTCCCTCCACCATGAATTGGTCCAAACTGGGCTGTTTAGAGGCTCCCTCCACCATGAATTTGCCCAAACTGGGCTGGTTAGAGGCTCCCTCCACCATGAATTGGTCCAAACTGGGCTGGTTAGAGGCTCCCTCCACCATGAATTTGCCCAAACTGGGCTGTTTAGAGGCTCCCTCCACCATGAATTGGTCCAAACTGGGTTTTTTAGAGGCTCCCTCCACCATGAATTGGTCCAAACTGGGCTGTTTAGAGGCTCCCTCCACCATGAATTTGCCCAAACTGGGCTGGTTAGAGGCTCCCTCCACCATTAATTGGTCCAAACTGGGCTGGTTAGAGGCTCCCTCCACCATGAATTTGCCCAAACTGGGCTGTTTAGAGGCTCCCTCCACCATGAATTTGCCCAAACTGGGCTGTTTAGAGGCTCCCTCCACCATGAATTTGCCCAAACTGGGCTGGTTAGAGGCTCCCTCCACCATGAATTGGTCCAAACTGGGTTTTTTAGAGGCTCCCTCCACCATGAATTTGCCCAAACTGGGCTGGTTAGAGGCTCCCTCCACCATGAATTGGTCCAAACTGGGTTTTTTAGAGGCTCCCTCCACCATGAATTTGCCCAAACTGGGCTGGTTAGAGGCTCCCTCCACCATGAATTGGTCCAAACTGGGTTTTTTAGAGGCTCCCTCCACCATGAATTTGCCCACACTGGGCTGGTTAGAGGCTCCCTCCACCATGAATTGGTCCAAACTGGGGTTTTTAGAGGCTCCCTCCACCATGAATTTGCCCAAACTGGGGTGTTTAGAGGCTCCCTCCACCATGAATTTGCCCAAACTCTGCTGGTTAGAGGCTCAATCCACCCTGATTTTCAAAACAAATGTTGGTGCCAACCTCAACTTACTACAAGGGCCAAATTCACTGCTGGTGACAAGCTTTCCTCACTGCAAGTGCCAAATACACATGTTTCAAGGTGTTTTCCTACTGTCAGAGATGTGGTATTGAGTGTGTAAAGTGTGTAGTTGTTAGGCTGTGATGTTGGGGTAATAGAGGGTCTTTGGTGTGTTAGATGCCCCCAGACATGCTTCCCCTGCTGTCCCAGTGTCATTCCAGAGGTGTTGGCATCATTTCCTGGGGTGTCATAGTGGACTTGGTGACCCTCCAGACACGGATTTGGGTTTCCCCCTTAACGAGTATCTGTTCCCCATAGACTATAATGGGGTTCGAAACCCATTCGAACACACGAACATTGAGCGGCTGTTCGAATCGAATTTCGAACCTCGAACATTTTAGTGTTCGCTCATCTCTACTATCTATCTATCTATCTATCTATCTATCTATCTATCTATCTATCTATCTATCATCTCCTATCTATCTATCTATCTATCTATCTATCTATCTATCTATCATCTCCTATCTATCTATCTATCTATCTATTTCCTATCTATCTATCTATCTATCTATCTCCTATCTATCTATCTATCTATTTCCTATCTATCTATCTATCTATCTATCTATCTATCTATCTATCTATCTATCTATCTATATATCTCCTATCTATCTATCTATTTCCTATCTATCTATCTATCTATCTATCTATCTATTTCCTATCTATCTATCTATCTATCTATCTATCTATCTATCTCCTATCTATCTATCTATCTATCCAGTGACGTAACTACCGGGGTAGCAGGGGTAGCGGCTGCCACAGAGCCCAGGACATTAGGAGCCCGGTGACAGCCGCTACCCCTGCAGGTTTTTTTTCCTTAATAGGCCGTTACCCCAGGGCCAGCATTAGGAGGGGGGGCAAACTGGGCAATTGCCCAGGGTCCCCGCACCCTCAGCGGCCTCATACTTTCCCTACCATAAGGAAAAGATCGGCAGCAGAGAAATCATCTGCAGATGCAGGGGCTGCCAATCGCTGCTTGTAAAAGTTTCCCCGCACACAGCAGCTTCCTGTGCCGCCCCTTCGTACCGCAGTGTGAGCGGAGACGTCCCGTGCGATGTCGCTGATTTCTCTATTGCTAGACAGAGCTGCACAGAAGTTTCCTTCATGTCCTGGTCACCCAGCCATTCAGCAACATGTAAGTCTATTTTTGGGTACAATATGTATAGATGTGTATATGTGTTAACATTATGTGTTTTATATACTGTGTGAGTCTTGTATGTGTATAGATAGGTGTGTGTATATGTTATATATGAATGTATGTGGTTTTTTTATGTTTGCATCATCCTCTGGGTCTCCGATTATTATACTCTGGGATCTGAAAAGACCCCAGAGTATAACAATTGTTCATGGGTGTTCATTATGGGACATAATACTGTGTGCAGGGGCCACTATGGGACATAATACTGTGTGCAGGGGCCACTATGGGGCATAATACTGTGTGCAGGGGCCACTATGGGGGATAATACTGTGTGCAGGGGACACTATGGGGCATAATACTGTGTGCAGGGGCCACTATGGGGGATAATACTGTGTGCAGGGGCCACTATGGGACATAATACTGTGTGCAGGGGCCACTATGGGGCATAATACTGTGTGCAGGGGCCACTATGGGGGATAATACTGTGTGCAGGGGCCACTATGGGGGATAATACTGTGTGCAGGGGACACTATGGGGCATAATACTGTGTGCAGGGGCCACTATGGGGGATAATACTGTGTGCAGGGGCCACTATGGGACATAATACTGTGTGCAGGGGCCACTATGGGGCATAATACTGTGTGCAGGGGCCACTATGGGGGATAATACTGTGTGCAGGGGACACTATGGGGCATAATACTGTGTGCAGGGGCCACTATGGGGTATAATACTATGTGCAGGGGACACTATGGGGCATAATACTGTGTGCAGGGGCCACTATGGGATATAATACTGTGTGCAGGGGACACTATGGGGCATAATACTGTGTGCAGGGGCCACTATGGGTGATAATACTGTGTGCAGGGGCCACTATGGGGTATAATACTGTGTGCAGGGGCCACTATGGGGTATAATACTGTGTGCAGGGGCCACTATGGGGCATAATACTGTGTGCAGGGGCCACTATCGAGCATAATACTGTGTGCAGGGGCCACTATGGGACATAATACTGTGTGCAGGGGCCACTATGGGGCATAATACTGTGTGCAGGGGCCACTATGGGGGATAATACTGTGTGCAGGGGACACTATGGGGCATAATACTGTGTGCAGGGGCCACTATGGGGGATAATACTGTGTGCAGGGGCCACTATGGGACATAATACTGTGTGCAGGGGCCACTATGGGGCATAATACTGTGTGCAGGGGCCACTATGGGGGATAATACTGTGTGCAGGGGACACTATGGGGCATAATACTGTGTGCAGGGGCCACTATGGGGTATAATACTATGTGCAGGGGACACTATGGGGCATAATACTGTGTGCAGGGGCCACTATGGGATATAATACTGTGTGCAGGGGACACTATGGGGCATAATACTGTGTGCAGGGGCCACTATGGGGTATAATACTGTGTGCAGGGGCCACTATGGGGTATAATACTGTGTGCAGGGGCCACTGTGGGGTATAATACTGTGTGCAGGGGCCACTATGGGGTATAATACTGTGTGCAGGGGCCACTATGGGGCATAATACTGTGTGCAGGGGCCACTATGGGAGATAATACTGTGTGCAGGGGCCACTATGGGGCATAATACTGTGTGCAGGGGCTACTATGGGGTATAATACTGTGTGCAGGGGCCACTATGGGGCATAATACTGTGTGCTTGGGCCACTATGGGAGATAATACTGTGTGCAGGGGCCACTATGGGGCATAATACTGTGTGCAGGGGCCACTATCGAGCATAATAGCGTACCTCCCAACCGTCCCGCTTTGAGGTGGAACATAATGAAGGTGGCACATGAAACTGGGGGCAGATGAAGGGGGGAGAACGGCATGAAACTGTGCAGAGATGGGGGGACATTAATCTTTGGGAAGAGGTGGGGGACATGAATCTCGGAGCAGAGATGGGGGACATGAAACTATGGGGCAGAGATGGGGGACATGAATCTGGGGGCAGAGATGGGGGACATGAAACTATGGGGGATAATACTGTGTGCAGGGGCCACTATGGGGCATAATACTGTGTGCAGGAATGCGGTGGGGGTCAATCAGTCAAGGTCTTCGGTGTCGTTCAGGAAGGAGGGGGGCATGTCAAAAGTTCGCCACAAGGCCCCGCCATTCCTAGTTACGCCACTGTATCTATCTATCTACCATATCTATCACTATCTATCTCATATCTATGTCTATATCTATCTCATATCGATGTCTATATCTATCTCATATCAATGTCTATATCTATCTCTTGTGCCCTCTGAGAGCAATAGAGTCGATATAAAATATAGACAGATCATTGTAACAGATATCATTTCCGTCACTCCAGTAACTTCCAAGCTGTTGCCGTCTTGGGCTTGATAATCGCAGTAATAAAAGATATTTATGTTTATTTTCTGTTTATTGTCTTCAAAGGAAAAAACAAAAACTTTATTTATGATGAAAGTCTGCAGCCGTGACTGAGCGCGCGGTCTGAATTCATTAGCGCTGACATAATGGCTTAGAATTACCGTCTACTTTCTATTATCTTACTTTGTGGGATCAGCCTTGAAAATGATCAAACAGTAAGTTGTGCCGAGCAGCTGCCGCGCCATGCGCAATCTGCACGGACAATGGCGGCCTCTTCAATTATGCTAATGTTAAGATTACGGCGACGATGTATCAAGGAGCCTCAGTATGGCTTCTTTCTTTGGCACGCTCTGTTGTACGGTATTTAAACACTTGGATTTTAATTGAAGGTATCGTCATCTGTCAGTGAATTGCGGGGAGAAAAATGGAAACTTTTTTTTTTTTCAAAAAGGTAACACTGGATTGGAAAGTTAGGATTAAAGGAACATTCCCGACAAAACTGTTACTTTGTATCATGTCTAAAGCGAGGATTAGGAATGAGTGAAGAAATTCAGATCGAACCAGATTAGACCCAAATTTTCCAAAAGTTTCAGACTCGACCCAAATTCAAAACTTTTGGGTTTATCACCCTCAAAACATCATTATTAAAGGTTGAGGGATCAATTTTAAAATTCGATTTCCGATCATTTTCCAGCCGATCCCGATCGTGAAATTTGCTCGATCGCCGATCAGGATCCGATCTTTCCCGATCACTCAACCCTAGTCAATGCTTCTCTATGGGAAAAGTCACTATTAGGGTTGAGCCGATCTTGAGATTTCAAAATCCGATTTTCGATCATTTTCAGCCGATCCCAATCGTGAAATTTGCTTGATCGCCGATCAGGATCCGATCTTTCCCGATCCCGATCGCTCAACCCTAGTCAATGCTTCTCTATGGGAAAAGTCACTTTTAGGGTTGAGCGGATCTTGAGATTTCAAAATCCAATTTTCGATCATTTTCAGCCAATCGCGATCATGAAATTTGCTCAATCGCCGATCGGGATCCGATTTTTTTTCCGATCCCGATCACTCAACCCTAACGATTACACTGTGGGTTCTCCTTACGATTACGGTGATACCATATTTATATTGGTTTTATTATGTTTTACCTCTTTTACTGGATAAAATAAAGAATTTATCTGGCGGCCCCATATTCTGACTTCCATAACTTTTTTACTTTGTTGACAAAGCTTTATGATTACTAACTTTTTGAAGGACAAGTTTTATTTTTTATTGCCTCCATTTTGTGGTATGTGCAAGTTTTTATGATTTATTACTTTTTTTGGAAAAGACAAAGCGACCAAAACATCTTAATCTGCACATTGTAGACTTCACCGTACAGAATAAATAATGTTATTTTTGGATAATGCGGATTTCTGACTATTTACACCTAACATGTTTAATCTAAAATGGGAAAGGGTAATTTATTAATTTCTTATTATTCATTTTTTTATACATTTTAAAAACTTTTTTAACTTTCTTAGCTTATTTATTTTACTGTCCCACAGGGGGACTTGAATCTTGGATCCCTTGTTGCCCTGTATTGCAGTACATGGTATATAGAGATGGGTAACTGCCCAGGATTTGTTTTGTTTCTGTTTCGGCTGGGTCAGGTTAGGTTGAACAAGTTCCAGAACCAGAAGTGACCTTATTATACTGTAAAATAAGATAAGATAATCATTTAATAGTGCCACCATGGGGATATTCAGCAGCATGAATAATAGAGTAATATGATTCATGAAAGAACACATACAAGCTCATACCGTGTTTCCCCAAAAATAAGACAGTGTCTTATATTAAATTCTCGTCCTAAATATAGGACCTGTCTTATTCTCGGGGGATGTCTTATAGAGCGGCGGACAACCGGCAGTCATGCCGGCACTTCCTTAGCAGAGCTCCGGCATCACTGCTGGTTGTATGTAGGGTAGGGTAGGGTAGGGGGGGGAGGTATGCTACTTACCTTCCCCATCTTTGTAGCACTGGTGCTGCTGTTCATCGCAGCGGCAGAAGTGGTGGGCGGAGCTTAGCAAGACTTCCGGCGGTCGCTCATGGGCATTGCAGCCAGTTGCTGCCTCTGCTGTTGTATCCACTGTTCTGGCTGCTGTGGGATGAGCTGGGAAAGCAGCAGGGAAAGTGGATACCACAGCAGAGGCAGCAGCCGGCATACCTGTGCACACGGAACATCGTGCACAGTGTTCAGCCGGCTGCAATGGTTTTGGGGGATGTCTTATTTTCGGGGGGGGGGGGCTTATATTAGACAATTCAACAAAAAAAACCAAAACATGCTGTACTTTTGGGGGGTGTACTATTTTCGGGGAAACACGGTAACAGATATAAAATATACTAGGAGTCATAACAACTAGGAAAAAAATAAAGAATTCAGGAGCATTTAGTTCTCTGTGCAGAGTGATCTTTGCTTGCTCTGATGTTGATTATACAGCCTGACCACGGTTGGAAGGATGGACCTCCGATAGCTCCTTCTCACACTTGGGGTTAGGCAGTCAGTCACTGACAGTACTGCCCAGTACATATATACACATACATACATACATGGGATGGGAGTTGTTCTCTCACCACGGACAGTGTCCTTCTGTCACCCACCACCAGCACTGGGTCCAGGGGGCTCCCCAGGACAGAGCTGGCCCTTCTGATCAGCCTGTCAAGTCTGTTTCTGTCCCTGGTTGATATACTACTCCCCAGTAGGCCACACCGAGGAATATGGCTGAATTTACCACAGAATTGAATAAGGCCCCAAGAAGTGGCCCCTGGACTTCAAAGGTCCTCAGCCTCCTGAGCAGGTAGAGTCTGCTGTGGCCCTTTCTGTGCAGCTGATCGGCTCAGTCCAGCTTATTATTAAGGAGCACACCCAGAAACTTATAGGTCTTGACTATCTCAATGCCTGTCTCTTAGACGTCCACCAGATTCCTCCGCTTACTAAAGTCCACCACCATCTCCTTGGTCTTCCCAGCATAAACCCAGCTTGCGCTGAAGCCCATGGTAAAAAAAAAAAAAAGGGTATGTGTTATGGGGAAAGGCCATTGATTGACCCTGGCAACTCCTCAATCCCACCATGGCAGACCCAATGGGGTGAAAGAGAGGGGTGCTCTTGCTTCTAACCACGCAGGTGCCCCAATACCTATTGATCATGGCATTTGAGGGGTTAAACTGCTGGAATCGGAGCATTCTGACTCGGGCAACTAGTCCTGTGTGCAGTGCTAGACAGGCCCAAGAAAATGCATGCTCCCAATATGGTGGGCCCACAAGACAGTTTTTAATACTTTCCCTTAAAGGGCTGATACACCTTTAAAGGTTCCGTCACAGAGCGTCACTCATCCCTTTATACCCTATCTGCCTCTTTATTTACTTAATACATAAATGATACATTGTATCCTGATTGGTAAATATCTCCCGTACACTATAATTTAATATCTCCCCATACGTCCATTGTGTTTGCGGAGCCGCTTTGTGTTTTCTGCTGTTTTTTCTTCTTCTTTCATCGCTCCTTTATTCTTATATTTAAATATCTTATCAAATTTTATCAAAGGCTTCGCATCATTTTGTTGTCTTGGCTTTACTAGATAATTTAAATGGGTTTAAAAGAAATTTCCTACCTGCTGACAGCTACATTGTGGCAGCCCCGGAGCAGATGCCGGGCTTTTGTAGTTGGCTGTTTAGCATTTTCAAGTGAAAAATTAAACCCTGTTTGATCATACGGAATAAAGTAGGTGTAATTTGTACCAATTCCCTCTTTATAGTCTCGTGTCTGGAGTAAACTGCATTATCCCGACGACTCCCAGCTTTGTTTTGCCAGCAAATACATTAGCCTGAGTAAATTTTGGGAGACTGGAAACGGAACCAGATGTCCGTGCAACGCAGGTGGCGCAAGAGATTTAAAGGAGAAGTTCAGAATTATTGCGATTATTTGTCACTTTTACTATTAATTAATGGAATGCTTATTATTTTGGATACATAAAACCATGTGCACACCCTGCTTTGCGGGTGTCAGCTGTATGTAATAGCCGACACCGTCCTCTAACACCCCCAGTCACAGCTGAGTTCAAATCACGCGTGTAAACTCTGAGATGCCGCAGTCAAACATGACTGTGGCATCTCAGGGGTTTTGTTATATATTGAACGTTTTTGGCGGGTGCAACTGCTCCTATTTGGCAGCTCAGGGTCTTAAAGGTGATAAAAAAAATTTTTTAAATACAGCATTGACTCCAGAGCTATTCAGGACGATGTCTGAGGTCCTGCTCCCCAGACGTCACTGGGATTGGTCATGTGGGGTGCGATGATGTCATTATGGCAGTGTGATGACGTCATTACGCCTGCGCGCTCCACGTGACCACTGGGTGCCAATCACACTCTCCAGTGGTGAGGCCTGGGGAGCAAGACCTCAATCACTGACTGGAAGAGCTCCAGAGAGGATGCTGAGACCAGGACAGGTGAGTACCAATATTTTTTTTATTTTTATTCACAAAGGCACTCCCTATATCTATGTAGGATGTAGGCACTCCCTATATCTATGTAGGATGTAGGCACTCCCTATATCTATGTAGGATGTAGGCACTCCCTATATCTATGTAGGATGTAGGCACTCCCTATATCTATGTAGGATGTAGGCACTCCCTACATCCAATGTGATTCGTTACCACGAAGATTGAGGAAATCCGAATTCAATGAATCGAATATTTCCTATAATTCAGATCTTATTCCACTTCGTCAGCTTCAATTTTCTCATCTCTAGCAGACACCCAAAGACCCAGACCACCTAAAGAAATAGAGATCCCAGACCAGACCCTCTGTACTAATACACGTTTGGACCAGACCTAGTCAAGTACTCTAAATAAACTAAAACCCCAAGTCAACCCAATAAGAAGTCTTCAGTATAAACACAGGTTGTCAAGATCATCTCGAAAAATATTAGCAGCATGAACCCACTAAGTCACTAACAGATGTAGCGTAAGGCAATAGAAGGGAATCTAAGGAACAATGTGTAATTCTCCTTAACTCTGGCACCCTTTACCACTGCCCAAAGTGGTAACACCCTCATTGCTCCAAACAGTTCATTTACGTATTATATTATATCAGGTGTCCCTAACCTATCTCTTGGCAGGGCATTGGTGATATGCTGGGGTCTGATTAATTCCCTTTAAGGATACCCAGCTTATATCTGGAGACACACAACAGGGAGTGCTCCTGCACTATGACCATCCTATACACAAGTGCACCCTTCTCATCCCTATACCACCCTAGGGCCCACCAGAGATTTTGATGTGAAAGCCACTTTGACCATAGGGAGAAAAAAAACCAGCCGCCATCTTTGATCTATTTCCACCCTGCCATTGCAATACCGCCTGCCCAGGAACAGATCTAAAGAAGAATCAGATCCACGATCCTAACGTGTTTACAAGAATTTGCAAATATATTTTGTTTCCAAGGAACCAAACCAAACCTCTGCACCACTTGTGAATATCGTAAGAGATAATGATCACAGGTAGAACGCCGAGGTGTAAATTGGGCCCCAATGTAACGTCTATAAAAAACATTCCCACCTACCATTTATATCACTGGTGTCACCTCATGTGTTATAGGGGACGCTCTCACGCCGTGATGACCTTGGCCCACCTGCGATCTCTACACCACTTATGGCTACAAAACTGGCAAAAAAATCTTCAAAAAGTAATTACAACGTTACATAACGTGAAATGTATCAGCTGCAAAAGCAAAACGTTAAGTAAACCTATATATATAACCAGAGCGGCATCAATAATTCATCTGTAGGTTTATGAAAGAGGAGATTATTATGTATGTGACTTATGAGATCGGTGATTTCATAACCTGTAACTAGGTCAGGCCGGTCACGGAGGAATTACAATCTGCCTTCACGTCGTGCGCTAACCAGGTGGCGTCGACAGCACTAATTATGTTAATGTCAACAGTCTCCGCTGGTGCCCAATATCTATGTACACAAGTCAGCCATGTGGTTAAAGTGGGACACGTATTACTAGCCGCCGGCTCTCAGGATCTGACCCTTTAGACTAGACTAAACCCAAAGTAGCAGAAGGGTTTTATTGTTTCATGTCAATAAAGCTGTGTTCATACTACCGCCATTGACCTCTCTGTGATGGTTGAAAAAAGCATCAACCCCATCATCTCCATCATTGTACAGTGGGACAAAAAAGTATTTAGTCAGTCACCAATAGTGCAAGTTCCACCACTTAAAAAGCTGAGAGGCGTCTGTAATTTACATCATAGGTAGACCTCAACTATGAGAGACAAAATGAGAAAACAAATCCAGAAAATCACATTGTCTGATTTTGTAAGAATTTATTTGCAAATTATGGTGGAAAATAAGTATTTGGTCAGTAACAAAATTTCATCTCAATACTTTGTTCTATATCCTTTGTTGGCAATGACAGAGGTCAAACGTTTTCTGTAAGTCTTCACAAGGTTGGCACACACTGTTGTTGGTATGTTGGCCCATTCCTCCATGTAGATCTCCTCTAGAGCAGTGATGTTTTGGGGCTGTCGCTTGGCAACACGGACTTTCAACTCCCTGCAAAGGTTTTCTATAGGGTTGAGATCTGGAGACTGGCTAGGCCACTCCAGGACCTTGAAATGCTTCTTACAAAGCCACTCCTTCGTTGTCCTGGCGGTGTGCTTTGGATCATTGTTATGTTGAAAGACCCAGCCACGTTTCATCTTCAATGCCCTTGCTGATGGAAGGAGGTTTGCACTCAAAATCTCACGATACATGGCCCCATTCATTCTTTCATGTACTCGGATCAGTCGTCCTGGCCCCTTTGCAGAGAAACAGCCCCAAAGCATGATGTTTCCACCCCCATGCTTTACAGTAGGTATGGTGTTTGATGGATGCAACTCAGTATTCTTTTTCCTCCAAACACGTAAAGTCTTATTTCTACCAAACAGTTCCAGTTTGGTTTCATCAGACCATAGGACATTCTCCCAATACTCTTCTGGATCATCCAAATGCTCTCTAGCAAACTTCAGATGGGCCCGGACATGTACTGGCTTAAGCAGTGGGACACGTCTGGCACTGCAGGATCTGAGTCCCTGGCGGCGTAGTGTGTTACTGATGGTAGGCTTTGTTACATTGGTCCCAGCTCTCTGCAGTTCATTCACTAGGTCCCCCTGCGTGGTTCTGGGATTTTTGCTCACCGTTCTTGTGATCATTTTGACCCCACGGGGTGAGATTTCGCGTCGAGCCCCAGAGCGAGGGAGATTATCAGTGGTCTTGTATGTCTTCCATTTTCTAATTATTGCTCCCACAGTTGATTTCTTCAATCCAAGCTGGTTGCCTATTGCAGATTCAGTCTTCCCAACCTGGTGCAGGGCTACAATTTTGTTTCTGGTGTCCTTTGACAGCTCTTTGGTCTTCACCATAGTGGAGTTTGGAGTCTGACTGTTTGAGGGTGTGCACAGGTGTCTTTTTATAGTGATAACAAGTTTAAACAGGAGCCATTACTACAGGTAATGAGTGGAGGAAAGAGGAGACTCTTAAAGAAGAAGTTACAGGTCTGTGAGAGCCAGAAATCTTGATTGTTTGTAGGTGACCAAATACTTATTTTCCACCATAATTTGAAAAAAAAAATTCTTACAAGATCAGACAATGTGATTTTCCGGATTTGTTTTCTCATTTTGTCTCTCATAGTTGAGGTATACCTATGATGTAAATTACAGATGCCTCTCATCTTTTTAAGTGGTGGAACTTGCACTATTGGTGACTGACTAAATACTTTTTTGCCCCACTGTATCTGCCTTCACTGCACTACCCTAGAGCTTGCATGAGGATTTGCAGGAAAAGAGGAGGCATTAGGTGGGACTTTTAGTGTTACATTTGTTGTACTCTCTTTTTTCTAGAACAGCAGGTTCTAAGTGGTCTAAGTGATCCAAAAGGGTCTGAGCTTTGCTGAAGAGGACCACGAGGTCACTATTATGAGGAGTAGCCTCCATTCAGTGGTAGCTGACTGAGGTGGGTTTGAAGACACTACAGCTTGGCTCCGTGGTGACAAGCAAAGATGTGGTCAGTGGATAGGCCGAGGTCAGGGTAGGAAGAGTTCTGTGTGTAATGATAAGCAGGTGACAGGTCAGGGCATATGGAACATATGGAACAGCATCAATACAGTCATCAGGCAGAGGCTATGTCAGGTGGAACAGGGTCAATATAGTCATCAGGCAGAGGTCAGGGCAGATGGAACAGGGTCAACATGGTCATCAGGCAGAAGTCAGGGCAGATGGAACAGGATCAATACAGTCAACAGGCAGAAGTCAGGGCAGATGGAACAGGATCAATACAGTCAACAGGCAGAGGTCAGGGCAGATGGAACAGGTCATCAGGTAGAAGTCAGAGCAGATGAAACGGGATCAATACAGTCAACAGGAAGAGGTCAGGGCAGATGGAACAGGGTCAAAATAGTAATGAGGCAGAGGTCAGGGCAGATGGAACAGGATGAATATAGTCAACAGGCAGAGGTCAGGACAGATGGAACAGGGTCAAAATAGTAATAAGGCAGAGGTCAGGGCAGATGGAACAAGGTCAGTATAGTCAACAGGAAGAAGTCAGGGCAGATGGAACAGGGTCAACATAGTAATCAAGCAGAAGTTAGGGCAGGTGGAACAGGGTCAATACACTCAACAGGTAGAGGTCAGGGCAGATGGAACAGGGTCAATACTGTCAACAGGAAGAAGTCAGGGCAGATGGAACAGGGTCAACATAGTAATCAGGCAGAGGTCAGGGCAGATGGAAAATGATCAATACAGTAAACAGGCAGAGGTCAGGGCAAGCAGAAAAAGTTATTTTTTCTGTGAAAAGAATGTTATTTTGTTGGTTTGAAAAATATTATTTTCAATTATTGTTCAACACAGTGGGGGATTATTTCTTAATACTGGAGCTCCACAGGGCAGATTGTGCAACATCCATCAAAGGACAATACAGAAATCTGGGTGAATTTCTTTTCAATAAACCATTGGGAAGTGTAAGACACTTTTGATAAATAAGTTGCACTTAGTGAAATTTGGAAGCCTCACTGACTCTCCCCTACACATTAATATGTGTCACAGAAAGTGGTGTCGGATCGTCAAGAATATCCTATTCAACCCAAACACGAAAAGAACATATCCATCTCACGTCTACATCAGAGAACTGACACAAGGATAAATCTACCTCTATGTTTCCAGTAACTTCATTGCTGAATTTGATATAAAATGAAATAATAAAGTTATTTTGTTGCGCTGCAGGAAACCTCCAAACACTGGACATGGAGGGATAAAAGAATGTCCGAATGAACCCAGATAATTACAATACAAAGTAATTAAAAAGACATATTAAAGCATAAAAGCAGCATTCTGCACTTGAAATTCTGCAATTAAATTTTTTTATCCAAAGGGAAAAAATGCAACGTATAAAACGTCTGTATACAAACTATATAATCCCTAATCCTTATTATAAGATATTACAACTTTGAAGAATATTTTATTTTAAGATTTTTTTAAGGTAAATCACTGTGTACATATATTCCATAATAGTTTATCCTGTACTGATCCTGGGTTATATCCTGGATTATACTCCAGAGCTGCGCTCACTATTCTGCTGGTACAGTCACTGTGTACATACATTACTTATCCTGTACTGATCCTGAGTTACATCCTGGATTATACTCCAGAGCTGCGCTCACTATTCTGCTGGTACAGTCACTGTGTACATACATTACATTACTTATCCTGTACTGATCCTGAGTTACATCCTGGATTATACTCCAGAGCTGCGCTCACTATTCTGCTGGTACAGTCACTGTGTACATACATTACATTACTTATCCTGTACTGATCCTGAGTTACATCCTGTATTATACTCCAGAGCTGCGCTCACTATTCTGCTGGTACAGTCACTGTGTACATACATTACATTACTTATCCTGTACTGATCCTGAGTTACATCCTGTATTATACTCCAGAGCTGCACTCACTATTCTGCTGGTACAGTCACTGTGTACATACATTACATTACTTATCCTGTATTATACTCCAGAGCTGCACTCACTATTCTGCTGGTACAGTTACTGTGTACATTCATTACATTACTTATCCTGTACTGATCCTGAGTTACATCCTGTATTATACTCCAGAGCTGTGCTCACTATTCTGCTGATTATCATAACTGTTTTTGTGCTAGTTGTAATTGGAAACCATTGATAGACATATATTAAGTTATCGTAGCTCCAATTTCAAATATAAAATCTTTCTCTTCCTTATATTGGTATTTACCCCTAATGGGAATGTCCTCATTGGACAGGTTTGGGGTCCATCAGTCGGTCCCCACCAATTAGTATTTTTTAAACGCTCTGTTGGAGATCATTAGATATTGTAACATTATTTCTACATCCAACCTATAAACATGGCTGCCAATAAACAGACTATAAGTGGGCAGTAAAGAGCGCGTTGTCAGGTCCTCTATAATCCTGCGATTAATGATTCTGTAGTGCGCTGACTGGACGGAGCCGCCAACTTCTACTTTAATTACTTGCAAATGTCATTTATTATAGTCCTGAGACTAATTAATATAAGGTAAGCGTGAAACAAGTTCCCATCAGAAAGAAATCCTGCATAATATACTGTATGCGTGAGAGATTAGAGGCCCGGGCACTTACCTTGTGACTGATGGAGGGACCTGACAAAGACCACTACATGACCCCTTCCTTTTAACACAATCTTCTACGTTCCTAAATGTCCATCCTAATTTTCTCCTATAATCATCAGGGAGGAAATAATTGACAAGAATGATATTTTGTGTACACTAATGTATCCCATGCGAGGTGCGAGCGAGTACAAAGCTGAAGATGTCATCGGGAAAGGTGGAAGAACGGAGCTGTTTTTGGTGGTTTTCATGGTGATTTTCTGGTCTAATTTTGGACAATCCCTACTTCTTTGAAGAATTGCTTGACAATAAGCCGATCACACAATGTCCTCTTGCTGGAACCAGTTGCGATCAGCTGTCATTTTTGAGGAAACCTGTCAGTAAGTGGTCAAGATCGCAGTGGTCCATCCAAAGTCTAGGAAATTCTTTGGCAAGGAACATTGGGTATAGCAGGAAAGGCACAAAGTATCTCAGAACCTTGAGGGACTTTTTGCCACCAAAAAAAGTAATACTGGAAAATATAAAAATACTCATGTGGAAAGGTTGAAGAACTGAGCTATTGTTCTTGGTCTTCATGATGATTTTCTTCAAAAGGCTGCTTAACAATTAGTTGAAAATCCAATATGACCCCAGGGATCTGTGAAAATTTTTGAGGAAACCTGACAATAAGTGTTCAAGATCGGCCCATCCAAAGTCTACGAAATTCTTTGGCAAGGTGCAATGGGTATCGCAGGGAAGGCACAAAGTATCCCAGAAAGGGACCTTACTGTCATCAAAAAAAGTAATACGGTAGTATACAAAAATACTCATGTGAAGAGGTTAAAGAGCTGAGCTATTTTTGTTGGTTATCATTGTGATTTTCTGGTTTAATTTTGGACAATTCCTACTTCTTGAAAGGGCCCCTTGACAGTAAGTTGATCACACAGTTTCCCCCAGCCGGGATCTTCAGTGATCAGCTGTTTTTGAGGAAATCTGACAGTAAGCAATGAGTGGGCAATCCACAAGTCCAAGAAATTCTTCAGTGCAAGGGTATAGCGGGGTAGGCAAAAATTAACACATTGTTACTCTACCTGGGAAACCAGCTAGGAAATGTTCAAGGTCAAGTGGCTCATCCAAAGGACCAAGAAATTCCAAGGCTCAATAGGCAAAGCAAGGGTGATGCAAAGTATCCTAGATCTTTGATGGAAATCTTTGATAGAAATTATGGGATCCATTGACTGTAAAATCCAAAAATACTCATGTGGTTGGAGCTGCGTTATTGGGAATCCGTAACATGGCGGAGCATTAAGGGAAATTGAGGGAAATAATAATATAGGGTGCATCAGTGAAAATTTCGAGGGGATATTAATATTCAAGGAGGGGCATCAGGGGACATTGGGGGAATAATAATATAGAGGGCATTAGGGACATAAGAGGGAGCACCAGCAAACATTGGGGGGTATGTTAATATAAGGGAGGCATCAGAAGACATAAGGGTATTTTTTTATATAAGGGTCATCAGGGGACATTAAGGAGGACTACAAATATACAGTGGGCACCAGAGGATGCATAGAGACAATGTGGAACATTCATGTGTGGGACAGGAGACCCCCAGGGGGAGAGGAGGGAGGTGGAGAAAACAAATTGTTCTTCAACGTTACCAAAACTGGGTATGGCTCTACAGTAAAGTGAACATGGGCAAATGTTTACAACGCATTTTGCTTACTGATTGCTAACACCTCTCCGTGCCTCATGCCCTTCCATGGAACCCATTGCTAAAATTTTGAATCCCACCACTGGAAACTCGGAAACTGGTTGTGATTGTACCAAATATCCATAGCTATTCTGATGGTCTAGGGTGTGACAGCATTAAACAGAAATGGCCTCAGCAAAATTTTGAATGCAAATTTTCATCTTCAAATTTTTGGATCTAAACTTTCTTACATTCGGATTGTATGAAAACCACCTTGAATTTAGAAGAGAAGGAAACGCTACCTTGGAGTTTTCACCTACTTAGAGGAAAGTTTATGTGTAGCGGTGATTTATAAATTCGACAAGTAATAATACTGAATGTAAGATCAGAGCCTCGCGGGACAAGACAAAAACTGACTCATCATATCACAAATGTAAGCATTGTGCGGGCAAAAACTGACAAGAGCTGAACATTCTGTGATGTTCCGGAGGCAGCCAGGAGCAATTAGTAATGAATCTCACTGATTGTCAATTTCAGCAAGGTTATGTACCAACTGGAGACAACAGAGGAGCTGGCGTAATGAACCACAGCTGCAGTAACTCACGCGCCGCATCAATCCTCTCATTTACGACTGAGCGGTAACTTACACTTACACATGGGACGCCAAGCCAGACTGGTAGGACGTAGAAAGTTAGACCCACCGGTAGTTCATAACCTGCCATGTGGGTGTTTTCTTGGGTTATATAATAATGTCTACAATGGAACTCCAGAGGTCGAGGGGCTTCCAAGTTCAAAGTAGACCCTAGTAGTTTGAGGAATGCCCTTAATACGAGACCAGTTGTAATCGATTTATATCTGTTGACTGGTCACTAATTTTTCCAAAAACTTTGTAACATATCTTATCAGAGAAAAATGGCCGTTTCTCCACTTATCTGGCTCTTTTACTGCACCTAACCTCACTATTGTACTGACATGAGAAGAATATGCAAATTTGACTTCCATGATGTAATTAGGATGTCAGTGCCTCAAGTATGCACACCAATAGAGGGCGCTGGCTGAGAATGTGCAAGTCTATCTTCCATGATGTAATTAGGAAGACAGAGTCTCAGTCAAGACATCCAATAGAGGGCGCTCATTTTAACATCATACCGACCTTCTCAGAGGTCTTTCTTTGCAATGATGTTGGGATTTTACCAGATACAGTCTCTCAGCCAAGGACAGCTGTTTCAATGTGTTGCATCTCATCAGCTTGGCGTAGAGAGGACTGATCTGGCAGAGGTGAGAGGCTTAGACAGGGTTGAGGGGATATCGTCACTCCATAGGGAGAGAACCACCATTTAGGTTTGTGGAGTCTTATTAAGCCATGAGCGCTCCACTGTGCAAAGGAACATGGGAAGAATATGCAAATATGACTTCCATGATGTAATTAGGATGCCAGTGCCTCAAGTATGCACACCAATAGAGGGTGCTGACTGAGAATGTGCAAGTCTATCATCCCCTTAACCCTGTCTAAGCCTCTCACCTCTGCCAGATCAGTCCTCTCTGCGCCAAGCTGATGAGATGCAAATACATCGAAACAGCTGTCCTTGGCTGAGAGACTGTATCTGGTAAAATCCCAACATCATTGCAAACAAAGGCCTCTGAGAAGGTCGGCATGATGTTAAAGGGAGCGCCCTCTATTAGATGTCTTGACTGAGACTCTGTCTTCCTAATTACATCATGGAAGACAGACTTGCACATTCTCAGTCAGCGCCCTCTATTGGTGTGCATACTTGAAGCACTGACTTCCTAATTACATCATGGAAGTCAGATTTGCATATTCTTCCCATGTTCCTTTGCACAGTGGAGCGCTCATGGCTTAATAAGACTCCACACACCTAAATGGTGGTGTCTCCCTATGGCGTGACGATATCCCCTCAATATTGTACTGACATTCACTCTCAAATCTCTGCTGAATCTATCTTGCTAGATCAAGACAAACTGCAGCTCACTGAAACTACAATTCACAACAGAAGGTTATGAAGAGGGAAGGGAGAGAAGCGAGCAGAGTGTAAATGAGGTAGGAGAGACACAAGTCAGGTAGAGGGTGCTGGAGCTAGACAATAAGTTTCTATCTTACCCCAAGTGCTTTATTCAATATTCAGGTCAGGATATTTCTACTTTTGGTAAATGTCTATGGGACACTTCGTAGCAGTTAGTTTCCACCAGGCTGCTCAAGAAGAATTATAGCTAGAACCTGCTGAGGGGAAAACTGGAAGACAAATAATGACCAAATACAACGTTACATTTTTGACAGCTAGGATTTTTGTATGTAGTGTACACTATCGGAAGTAAAAACTGTATATGTAGTGTATTGCATTTTCCTGAACTGAAGAAAATGTTTAAAATCATTTTCTGCTCCCTACATTCTTCCATACTGACATTCACTCTGAAATTTCTGCAGAATCCATCTTGGTAGAGCAAAACAAATTGCATTTGACTGAGTTATCAGATTACAGCACACAATAGGTGTTCCTGGAGGGGGAGGATTGAGCAGGAGCTGGAGATACATAAAGATAAGCAGGGGCTGCTGGAGCTAGATAGTAAGTTTCTATCTCACCCCAAGTGCTTTATTCATATCATGCATGTCAGTTCTTTTTAGAATGTTCCATATGATCCTGCTGATACTTCTGAGGGAGAAGGGTTATGGGGTTATGGAGCAGTTTCTCTTCTACATTCTGGGTGCTGTCTATGGGAGACATCATAGCAGCTAGTCTCCATCAACCAGCTCAATCGACAATTAGAGTCTTCTGAGAGGAAAATTGCTAAATTCTGTAGAATGTATCATATGAGAGCAAGATGCAATGTATATATGCAGAAGTAGGTGACATATGCACAACAATGTGTCCTACGCTCAGTCATTATATGGTGAGTCCTATAGTCTATACAGTGGGCCATAGGTAGTCTATGTATATCCTACACTTTAGATGCTGAGCCTTGGAACTGCACTGTGTGCCTCCATATTACAATGTATAATATGAGCCCATAGCAATCTATTACAGATTGGTGGGTGTGGGCCCTTGGAATTGATGCCAAATACACTGCGTTCTTATGGAGTATATCTGCCATGCTCTATAAGTTGTATACTTCTAGCGACATTGTCACATGACTAGAACTGCAGCTGCCCTATGTGGAGCATGTTGTTCTATGGCCCTGTTTCCTCCATTGTGTTCTTTCTATGCAGTATCTCCTTATTTCTCTCTCTTTGCCCGCATTATATAGCGTTGAGCAGTGCACAATAAACGCCCCGTGTTATTACGTCTTTACTGCTAATAATCCTTGTAATGTGCTTTTTTAGAGGGAATATTATTAGGAAGTTCAGAGGAGCAAAGCGATTTAGTATATTTGATAGCTATCACTATAGTTAAGGCTTAAATGGCGTTCGCTATAAAGCCACACTTATACGTTGTAACAACTTCATGCAAGAAGTCTTAAAGAAAATTGGATAATTTACTAACATTGCATTTAGTGCCACTTACATTACACTACAGCAAGCCGTCAAGTTCCTATGTCCAAGATAAATGCGGTTTACTTACTGCAGACTTTGCATATACCCAGTGATGTAGATAGGAACCATGGGGTCCCCTATCATGACTCCGTATGGACCCCATCATGACCCCACTGATGCCGTAGTTAGAAGCTCATAATCCTCTGATTCCCTTCATAAGTAGATTTAAAGGGAACTGGTCGTATAATAATGCAGTGTCCGTATGTTATAGAGCAGGAGGAGCTGAGCAGATTCAGTGTATGTATTATATTAACTTAAAGGGGAACCCTCATCCCATCATTCGATAGGATCCTCTTTACTGATCCTGATGTTTTTGGAATTGTTTTTTCCAGTCCTACAACTTCTAAGCTCATAATTTCAGCACACAATATTCTGTGTATTTAAGCAATGAAATCATCGGAGACAATAAGGTCCCTGGACAAGGGAACGGCTGATTTTATACCTTTTATTAGTAATAGGCAGAGCATCCATTATTAATAATAAGGGCTGAATGGATTTGCATGAAATTTGCCACATACATAGATAGGAACCCTCATTAATACATAGGCTACTTTTTATCCCGGTAAATGATGTCACTACATGACTGCAGTGAAAGAATTTAGGTTCACACAACACTAAAGGACCTGTGATGACGTCAGGAGACTACAGAACATGCAGGCTGTGTGAGGACAAAAGGACTATGTCGGGTGTAGAGTTTCAGTGAGTACTACAGGGAATGTGTTGTTCTGCCGCTGATGGGGGATGAGGAAGAACTTTGGCACATTTCAGCAACATCCGTTAAGCCCTTTGTAACACAGAAGCTGCTCAGACAGTCACATAACAAAACCCCTTTAATCACAATTGCCTGATGTAGTAGAGCTTACGCAGTGCTGTAGCACACCTCTATAGGCTCTCCAGATGCAAACATGTACATACAGCTGGGTATCCTATGCATATGCAGCGATGTAGCAGAGCTGAGACACGGGAGAAGGCTGATTGAACTGTGGCAAATTTCTGCAACATCTGTTCAGCCATTTCCAACACAGAAGCTGCTCAGACACTGACATAAGAACACCTCTCTAATCCAAATGGCCAGCTGTAGCAGAGCTTAGGCAGTGTTGTAGCACAGCTGAATATGCTTTCCATATGCAGAGATGTACATACAACTGAGTATGCTGCGCATATGCAGTGATGTAGCAGAGCCAAGACGCAGGAGCAGGCGGATCATCCACAACAGCAATTGGCTAAATATAAGCGGCTCAGCGCCAACACCAACCCGCAGACAAAGTCGTGGGCAGATGCTAGCAGAAAATAAGATGAGCTAAGATAAGATAATCTTTTAATAGTCCCCATCACACATCAGGAGATTAGATACACAGCTCAGCAAACAGTATCACACATCAGGGGATTAGATACACGGCTCAGCACACATTAGAGCTTTACTCCAGGTTATCATAACAACCCAGGCATTTTTCTTCACTGTTATAGGTCAGCCTTAAAAGGGCAGGGCTCTCTTGATGACAATTTTACACAAGGTCACATACACACAGCTTTACTCCAGGTTTCCTTAACAATCGTCGCTTTTTCACAAATATCTAAACTGCGATACACATGATCACATGATGCTTATGGACACACACACAAATGACATACAAAATAGACCTGTGCAAAACTGGACAATTCTTATGGGGCCGGAGGTGTTATATTGTATAATGCAGGGAGGGGTCAGAGATGTTATATTGTAGAATACAGGTAGGGGTTGGAGGTGTTAAATTGTATTATACAGTGAGGGGTCAGAGGTGGTATATTGTAGAATACAGTGAGGGGCCGGAGGTGGTATATTGTATAATACAATAAATTCCCTAATAAAGTATATTACAAAATTGCTTTATGCTACTTTTCCAACACATTACAAAAATGAATCACCAGGCTTTAGGCCACACAGTGGTTGTCAGGAGCTTCCCTGGGACAATTACATGCTAGTTTTAATTTTGCACATTACTCTCTTTCTTGCCAGTCACAGGGTGCCCACTAATGATATCTCGCATTAGGTTCCCCATGTTTGTCTATATAACCTAATCCAATGGGAAAAGCACCACTGCAAACTAGAGATGGGTGAACCACTTAGTTCTATCCAAACTTGTTTGACCCAAAAGATGTCTTGGACCTGACCCACCCAAACCTGAAGCCACTCTTGGGAATGTCGCTCATCTCTACTGCAAACCTAGGAAACACCAGAAAAAAATCTTACTTCCTATCCTGTTTTGGGCAAAATTTTTATATGAGAGATCTCAACGGGATAGGATGGAACTAATGTAAATGAACCCTAAAATCGTGGTACCATACCCTGATATTTTCGGATTTTCCTCCTGAATAGATCTACTGTAGGGGATCTATCCCTAGAAGCCTCTTGTGTTCCGGCGCCATCAGGACGATCTCATTAGCTTTCCTTATTGTGGTTTTTATCATTGACCATGAGGTTTTTTTTTTTTTTTGTTCTAAATGTTTCCCGCGAAATATGACATTATAAATAAAGGTTGTATATACATGTAGCATTAAAATGAAGGATACGTGCAGAACGCGGCACCTCCCGGCAGCCGAGCGAGAGTTCACCAGATAAGCGGCGAGAAGTTAAACTTTAATTAAACGTTATTGATATTCTAAAAATAAAAACCTGCAAACTCCAGAAAGCAGTGTTGCATGATAAAAATACTAATCCCTGCGGATATTTAATTGCTTTTACTAATTTAATTCTCAGCGAGAGTAATATGAAAACTTTAGTTTCCGCTGATCGACCAGCATGTAGCTCTCATTTCTAGAACAGCCGCTGATTCCTTACAAATGAGCAAATCTACTATATTGTATTGTATATTGTCTCCATCATATAAAATAGTCTGTTTTAGGCCTCGATGATCGTGTCCTCCTCCTTCCCATTACTCAGCACACTCATGGTAGCAAAACAGTTACTTAAAGGGGTTTTCCAGGATAAACAGTAAGGCTCCGTTCCCACGGAGTATACACGTGTCAGAGGGTGAGCGCTCAAAACAGATCCCATTCACTTCAATGTGTGCCGGTTCACGTGCGCTACACATTGAAATCAATGCTTTTTAACCCATTGATTTCAATGTGTAGCGCCCGTAAGCCGGTACACATTGAAGTGAATGGGATCTGTTTTGAGCACTCACACTCTGACATGTGTATACGTGTCTGAATGCGCAGCGTGTTACTCTGTGGGAACGGAGCCTAAATCCTTGTGCAGCATATTATATTGTATGGAGGACCCATTGTGGAGCATATTATACTGTGTGAGGGGCCACTGTGGAGCATATTGTATTGTTTGTGAGCTACTTGGGAGCATTATACTGTTTTAGGACGACTGTGGAGATCCAAGGGACATGTATTGAGATAGTCAGGACCTATAAGTATCTGGGTGTGCTCCTCAATAATAAACTAGACTGGGCCGATCACCTGGAGGCACTGAACAGAAAGAGCCACAGCAGACTCTACCTGCTCAGGAGGCTGAGGGCCTTTTAGAGTCCAGGGTCCACTTTTTAGGGCCTTTTTCAACTCTGTAGTTGCTTCAGCCATCTTTTTTCGGTGTGGCCTGCTGGGGGAGCAGTATATCAACCAGGGACAGAAATAGACTTGACAGGCTGATCAGGAGGGCCAGCTCTGTCCTGGGGTGCCCCCTGGACCCAGTACAGGTGGTGGGTGACAGAAGGATACTGTCCGTGGTGACCTCCATACGGGAGAACAAATCCCACCCCATGTATGAGACCTTGATGGGACTTGGCAGCACTGTAAGTGACCGTCTGCTTCACCCCAAGTGTGAGAAGGAGCTATCGCAGGTCCTTCCTCCCAACCGCGATCAGGCTGTATAATCTACATCAGACCAAGCGAAGACACTCCGCACAGAGAACTAATGATTATGACCATGAAGTCTTCCTTCTTTCTTCTTCTGTTCCTTAGCTGCTATGGACTCCTAGTATATCTTCTCTTCTCAGCATATGTGTGTCTACATCTGTAATATATTACTGTGTATTATCTTGTATCTGTATTACTATGCTGCTGTAACATACTGAAATTTCACCACTGTGGGTCTATTAAAGGATTATCTTATCTTATTATACTGTGTGGAGGTCACTGTGGAGCATATTACACTGTTGGGGTCCAATGTGGAACATATTATATTGTGTGGGGCCACTGTGGAGTATTATACTGTTTTGAGACCACTGTGGAGCATATTATGGTGAGTGGGGGCTGCGGTGAAGCATATTACACTGTGCAGAGCCCCTTCATTATTTACATCACTCCCCATCTATTTTATAGCAGACGTATGATATTATCACAGGCTGTAATTACATTGTACAGTCACTATAAACCATAAACCCAGCGGTGGTGTGAAATAATACAAAGGAAGTGATACTTACCCTGACACTCCATTCAGGCAGGATGCCAAGTAAACACAGAAAATAGCAAAAATATATCACAAAATGTATTACATTAACACAAAATACATTCTATATACACAAAAACACAATTTATATGTCTATACAAAAACTTGTGTGCACAAAAAAGCACATTTTGGGTTTACAGAATGAAGGTTTCGACCAACTTTATTTTGTGGTGCAAAATGTTATTTTGTCATACAGAAATTTATTTTGGCACAACAAATTTAATCTTGTGCCATGTTGTGTTTTATATGACGGATTTTACAAAACGCATTATGTTCTACAAAATAAATGTATGTTTTTCAAATCAAAATCCTACGAATCCTAATAGATTTTGTATGCACAGAAATTATTTCTGTTCATGCTAAAAATTTTTGAAATTACAGATTCTGTGATCGCCAACTTCAATGCCGTGCTGACAAAATTAATTTTATGATCACTAAATTTTATGTGACAGAACATAACTTGTGTCACAAAACACTTTGCCGACTCTTTGCTCCCTACCCCTAGTTGATGTGTGGATGGTAGACATCCTTTAATATTGCTGGTCAGGGTTGAACTGGCCCAATGGGGAAACGGTGAATCCCCTGGTGGATCCTGTGCATTTAGTGGATCCCACTGGACCCCAATTCTTTTCTTTTTTTTAACTAGGTAGTGGAAGTCTTGTAACGGCAGCATGACAACTGAGGAAGCAGGTGATGTGATCGTGACTGGAGTGGTTCATGGCCCACTGGAGATGGACAGGGCCCCACAGCACCGTGATAGCGATCTGGGAAAGCCTGGTTCCATATTATTAAAGGGGTTTTTCAGGCAAAAATCTTTTTATTTAAAAAAAAAAGGTCTTTTAGAGCTACTAATGGGTTAATAAGAGCACCCAGATACCTTTAGCAATGTTTTGAATGATTTCTGGGTTTTTATGTGAGCTCCTGGCATCCTCTGCATTTGTTTACTTGGTGTAGCTTCCTGGCTGTCTCACAATACCTCCCAATCACTCCCCACCTCTTCCTCTCTCACACTCTTACACCCCCAGTCACGCTAGCTATCCCGCCCACTACTAGCCATTGCAAACTAACTCAGCCCACCGCTCCACCCCATAATATTTATTTGTCTTCCTCTCCTGACTTGCCTTCTGAGACGGCTCCTCCTCTTCATTGAATCTGCCAGGCTGGAGCAGCCTCTGATGCCTGGAGCGCCATCTCTACTGAGCAGGCATGGATGAGCGGATGAGCAAAAGAAGAAGAGGAGCCATTTCAGAAGAAAAGCCTGGAGAGGAAGACACGTAAGTATGATGGGTTGAAGGGGGGAGTATTGGTAATACTCTGTTTCCGTAAACATGGAAATGGAACAGCACCGGATAGTCAGAAAATGTGCCTGGCGCGGTTACATGACTGCCCCAGGGATATGGGTAATTTTGGATTTTTTATAATGTATGTTATGTAGAGACTATGCGGGGGAGGGTGTTTAGATTAGTGTAGGAATACCATTTTATCCCAGACAACCCCTTTAATAGAAGGGGCCCAGCATTATGTTGACCCATGTCGGGTGCTGCTCACCATATTCTTCATGACCACAGTTCTGGGTACTATAGGTCTATGGGCCATGTTAATGTTAACAATTCCAGGCACCACGCTGCTTGCTTGCCATATATAGTGCAGAGGTGGGTTTAGGTAGTACAGTAGTGTTCATTGTATGGCGGTTATTACCTGTCGCTGTGTCGGTACAGTTGATCTGCAGGGGTCCTATCAGTGGGCCCCTAGAAACAATCCCACTGGTGGACCCTAGAAATCCCAGTCCAACATTGTTACTGGTCATCTCCATTCACATAAATTAGACAGAGCTGCAATACCAGACACAACCACTAGACACCTGTGGCACTGTTCCTAACAGAGGTTTGTCCGGTCAGGAGCTTGTGCCGATTCTCCTGAAGAATTCACATTTATTTACCAGCGCTTGCCAAGATTGTATTCTCCATATGAGCTTTCTGCTCGCTGCATGTCATTTTTATATGTGTCAGCGAGTAAACATTGTGAGCCTTTCCATGCTTACCGCGCCACTTCCATCTGCTCCCCTGTTTGCTCAGCTGTTTGGGCGATCCGCGCTGCTTTATCGAATGTCTTATAATCTTTTCTCAACAGTCCCTCATAATTGTTTTGTCTGTCTCGGCGGCTGCCCGCTGATATCCGCTCGCTGGAAGTTATGGGCTTGATAGTTTAATGGCGTTAATCATCTGACAGGCGCGGCGGTGCGCACGCTGCCGCAGGTGAGAGCTCGTCTCTCTTCTGGTTCTGGATTAACATGTAAATAAATTTTGTCAGTAAAAATGTAAATAGTGTAAATTCACACTGTGAGGATCGGGGTACAATACAGAAAATATCTACAGATTTGTACCTTTAAATTTAAAGGGATTGTGCAAAATTTTAAAAAAACATGGCTACTTTCTTCCAGAGACAGGGAAATAACTTACATAACTGTAATCCATTTCTGATGAATGATACTTTGGTCCTGCCGAGAGGTGGAGACAATTGTATAAAGTTTAGGCAATGCTCTGTGAGCGGAACAGAAGTGACGAGCAAAACGATCCAGAAAATACAAAATTCTAACACAATATTCCAAATGTTTCAGGTTTGACCTGAACCCAAAAATTTGGAGGTTCATCCCCTATGCAACACTATTATATCTGGGTATAATAAATGGAGAAACGGGAAGTGAGTAAAATTATCAGGTATACTGCCTTTGCCTCACTTCTCATGATGTCTTGAATCAGCGTGATGATGTCATTGCACTGCACATGATATGTACAGTACAGTAATTTTACTTTATTACTATAACTATGGCATCGTTTGCCTTAGGGGGGCGTTCACACTACCATCGGTGTCCGACAGCCAGTGTCCGTTCAAAATCTTGTGTGGACATTAGCATCGGACCCTACATGTAAATCAATGCAAAATGTCATGGACACAGCTAGTGTCCGATGCTAATGTCCACACAAGATTTTGAACGGACATTAGCAGCGGACACTAGCTGTCGGACACCGACGGTAGTGTGAACGCCCCCTTAGAGAGCTAGAAAATAGATAGGTTCCTAGGAGCCCTAAAAACATTTTACACTATGTTTTATCGAGAGGTTCCCAGGAACCTTGACAGTGTTATACACTATGTTTTATAGATAGGTTCCTAGGAGCCCTGACAGTGTCATACACTATGTATTATAGATAGGTTCCTAGGAGCCCTGACAGTGTTATACACTATGTTTTATAGATAGGCTCCTAGGAGTCCTGACAGTGTTATACACTATGGTATATAGATAGGTTCCTAGGAGCCCTGACAGTGTTATACACTATGTATTATAGATAGGTTCCTAGGAGCCCTGACAGAGTTATACACTATGTTTTATAGATAGGTTCCTAGGAGCCCTGACAGTGTTATACACTATGTATTATAGATAGGTTCCTAGGAGCCCTGACAGTGTCATACACTATGGTATATAGATAGATTCCTAGGAGCCCTGACAGTGTTATACACTATGTTTTATAGATAGGTTCCTAGGAGCTCTGACAGTGTTATACACTATGTATTATAGATAGGTTCCTAGGAGCCCTGACAGTGTTATACACTATGTTTTATAGATAGGTTCCTAGGAGCCCTGACAGTGTTATACACTATGTTTTATAGATAGGTTCCCAGGAACCCTGACAGTGTTATACACTATGTTTTATAGATAGGTTCCTAGGAGTCCTGACAGTGTTATACACTATGTTTTATAGATAGGTTCCTAGGAGCCCTGACAGTGTTATACACTATGTTTTATAGATAGGTTCCTAGGAGCCCTGACAGTGTTATACACTATGTTTTATAGATAGGTTCCTAGGAGCCCTGACAGTGTTATACACTATGTTTTATAGATAGGTTCCTAGGAGCCCTGACAGTGTTATACACTATGTTTTATAGATAGGTTCCTAGGAGCCCTGACAGTGTTATACACTATGTTTTATAGATAGGTTCCCAGGAGCCCTGACAGTGTTATACACTATGTTTTATAGATAGGTTCCCAGGAGCCCTGACAGTGTTATACACTATGTTTTATAGATAGGTTCCTAGGAGCCCTGACAGTGTTATACACTATGTTTTATAGATAGGTTCCTAGGAGCCCTGACAGTGTTATACACTATGTTTTATAGATAGGTTCCTAGGAGCCCTGACAGTGCACTACACTATGTTTTATAGATAGGTTCCTAGGAGCCCTGACAGTGTTATACACTATGTTTTATAGATAGGTTCCTAGAAGCCCTGACAGTGTTATACACTATGTTTTATAGATAGGTTCCTAGGAGCCCTGGCAGTGTTATACACTATGTTTTATAGATAGGTTCCTAGGAGCCCTGACAGTGCACTACACTATGTTTTATAGATAGGTTCCTAGGAGCCCTGACAGTGTTATACACTATGTTTTATAGATAGGTTCCTAGAAGCCCTGACAGTGTTATACACTATGTTTTATAGATAGGTTCCTAAGAGCCCTGACAGTGTCATACACTATGTTTTAAGCCATTTTAAGGTGTGAATTCTACTAAGCTTATACAACCCGAAACTAATATTTGACTCAGAGCACCCAAAACAAAACGAATCCTGATAGATTCACCCATCTCTAAGAGACATATTAAAGAGGACCTTTCATGGTTTGGGCACAGACAGTTCTATATACTGAATTCAGTGCACTGTCAGATTTCCCGATCTGTGCCCTGGGTAAAGAGCTATCGGTGCAGGTACCGTAGCTCTTTACAGTCAGAATGGCGTCCTTCTCCATAGCAGCGCCTATAGTGCTGTACAGTGTGAGTGGTGAGGAACGCCCCCTCCCCCGGTTCCTCCTGATACAACTCGTCTATGGCCGAGCACTGTGAGCAGAAGGAGTTCCTCCCCACCCACAATGTACAGCGCGATAGGCGCTGCTGTGGAGAAGGATGCCCTTCTGACTGTAAAGAGCTATGGTAGCAGCACTTTAAGTTAAATGACAACATTTGTCTTCCATTTCATCATCGCAAGTGAAATTATAGCATGGAATTGAAAAAAATAATTCCTCTATGTCTAACTTTATAGACACACATAAAACGTTTCATTTGATGGTACTTTTATGATGTGGTTTTGTCCTCTATTAACAGGTCTGCAAAATGGTCACTAGTCAATGGTCACGACAAATGCTAGGCACTAGAGATGAGCGAGTAGTATTTGATCGAGTAGGTATTTGATTGACTACTACGGTATTCGAAATACTCGTACTCGATCGAGTACCACTCGCTATTCGAATGGAAAAGTTCGATGCTATATAGGAATGCTATACAATCGGCCAATCAACACTGGTTCTTCTCCTACCTTTAGAAGTCTTCCCCGTGCAGCTTCCCCGCGGCGTCTTCCGGCTCTGAATTCACTCTGCCAGGCATCGGGCCTGGGCAGAGCCGACTGCGCATGCCTGCTTGTAGTGCGGACATGCGCAGTTGGCTCTGCCCAGGCCCGATGCCTGGCAGAGTGAATTCAGAGCCGGAAGACGCCGTGGGGACGCTGCACAGAGAAGACTTCTCGGAGGATCCAGCCCGACCCTCACTCGTGGACTTGGTAAGTATAATTTGATCAAACGTTGCCTACCCCTGAAACAAGCGTTTTCCCCCCATAGACTATAATAGGGTTCGATATTCGATTTGAGTAGTCGAATATTGAGGGGCTAGTCAAAACGAATATCGAATCTTGAACATTTTAATGTTCGCTCATCTCTACTAGGCACCAAAAAGCTCCTCCACTGGTTCCAATTTTGGCCATGTCCTCCTTGCATTAGCCCTTCTCTCCTTGGACAGCAGCGCCACATTGCCAAGCAATCTCCATACCATGCCTTGCCTGTTGGCTTTTTGATTCTGTTGTATTTTTCCTCATTCTAACTGATCCTGACCTCGGCCTTGTTCATGAATATGACATCTATTTCTCCCTTAGAATGGTTTGCTTGGCACCTGTTGCTTTACTCCTGGCTTTGACCTTTGTCTTTGTTCCTGACTGTGCTTCCATCTTGTCCTCAGGCCTGACGCTCCTGATGATCCTGACTAGGTTCAGAGTGCACTGTTACTGCCTTCAATTTAATTTTTTGACACTATGACTGAGTCACAATGCAAAATCTGTGTCAAAATCCTGACCAAAAAATGCCTCCCATTGAAATCAATGGGAGCTGGTCATTTCTTTTTTCCGCAAGAGGTTTGTTCCCACTCACGGAAAAAAGAAGTGACATGCTCTTTCTTCAGGTGGATTCCACGGACGGATGTCCGCCTGAAGACACTCCCTCCTGACAAGGCCCATTCATTCGGAGTTAATCCGGAGCGGAGTGCCGTGGCTGAATGCTGGTGCACCAAAAAAAACCACCTGAACTCAGCCTTAAGGTAAAAATCAGGAGAGTTTGAAGAATCCAAACCTCACTCTTTCCAACTCTAAATGGATTATGGCTTAGGAAATTCACATTTCTGGTAAGTGACCCATGAGCAGTGCTGCTCTCTCTTTCTGATCATAATTCCCTCTATCATATAATTTTTGAGGATAACCTTTTCCTGTACATAAGAAGCCGTATTATAGTAGTTATATTCTTGTACATAGGGGCAGTATTATAGTAGTTATATTCTTGTACATAGGAGTAGTATTATAGTAGTTATATTCTTGTACATAGGAGTAGTATTATAGTAGTTATATCCTTGTACATAGGAGGTAGTATTATAGTAGTTATATTCTTGTACATAGGAGCAGTATTATAGTAGTTATATTCTTGTACATAGGAGCAGTATTATAGTAGTTATATTCTTGTATATAGGAGCAGTATTATAGTAGTTATATTCTTGTACATAGGAGCAGTATTATAGTAGTTATATTCTTGTACATAGGAGCAGTATTATAGTAGTTATATTCTTGTACATAGGAGCAGTATTATAGTAGTTATATTCTTACCAAATACAAAGAGAAAAATATAAAGTAGCTCACCCTTGTCGTCCTTTATAGTATCAAGATTGGTGCACGACCCTATTCTCCTTGACTCACTGGAGTGAATTTATACAAAATAGTTTTTCCAAAGCCGCAGCTTTGATGTAAGGGTCCGCAACTCGGAGCTTTTAAAACAACTTCTTTATTTCATCTTCTTAAAAAATCAGTTCGCCACCTTAGGCTGAGGCACACATTCATAGACAACACATAGTGAAGACAAAATAGACACTGGACATAGTGAATTTAAAAATCGCTATGAAACTGACGCGTTTCGGAACGTCCAAAGCGTTCCTTAATCATAGTGAAACTAGCCTAAACTTTGCTAGCAGTGAAAAACTTTATATACACTGTAGAAAAACCTGACAAAGGGTGGGTCTGTCTTTTCTCATTAGTACCAGCTGATCAACTTGACCTAGGTTCATTTGTTTTTCAAACCCTTCTTAGTCAGACACTACATAAAATGGAAAGAATTGCTAATTATATATGAAGAATATTCCAAAGTGAAGTTATAAAGTGAAGTTATAAACTGCTCAAGGTATCTATCAATCAAACAATTACTGTCAGAACTCCATTCATTGATAAGCAGATTATCGCAAACTTTTTTTCTTCTCCATGCGTAAATGTGCAATATTACATTCTCTATTATAACTCCCAAGGTGATTAACTTGCAGAGTCCAAAGTCCCACATCTCACTAACATGGAGAATGGTAGAGACATCCTCAAATACTATATATGCTATGTAAAGTTTTAAATGGATATCGAGATGTAACCAGACTCCAAGATAACATAACAAACTCTACTGGGGGGAATATATGTTTCATATTAAAGGGATAGTTTGTCCCTAACAAAGGGAGAGAAGAGAAAGAGATGTGTATTTATATTCTCTTCAACCTAAGAAGACCGATGAGACCTAAATTCAAATCTAAGAGAAAGTTTTTACCACACATGAGAATACATATGTTGCAATATTGTACTATCATATTATATACTACAAACAGAGTAGAGATTTATCAAAATATGAATGCTAAGTCAGACTTAGCATTCATTCCATCTGGTTGTCGACAGCCAAAGCGGAGGATCCATAATGCCTCTTTTTTAAGCAGCATTTTTTTCCTATTACCTCCTCTGATATTATCATTAACCATCTCGATTCCCCAAAAGGTGAAGTTATCAACATTACCCCCATGTATACTAGAAAAATGTTTTGATGCTCCTGAAATTCCCTCCGTTTCCAACTTCTTACTGTCCCTGATATGTTCGGCTATTCTGACCTTTAATGGTCTAGTAGTGCTGCCTACATAGTCGAATTTGCAGGCTGAGCATTTGATACAATATACTGTATATTTAGAAGTACAGTTAATATTAGAGTTGAATTTTACTTTGAAATTAGTTTTAAAACTACTTAGTTCTTCCGTATCAGCCGTAAAAGGACAGCTTTTACATTTAGGTCTGCCACACCTAAACGACCCCTTTTTTTCCCCTATAGAACTAGTATCAAGAGGTTTTAAAAAACTGGGGGATAAATCATTTCCCAATGAAACTCCCTTTTTGGGAACGAACTGAAGTCCTTTTTCAAGAATTCTTTTTACCGTGTCATCAAGCTCCAAAATAGATAAATTATTTTTAATAATTTTTTTTATAGAATTAAATTGTGGACTATAATTGGTTGAAAACACTGTTGCTTCATCTAAATCATGGTTAGTTTTTACTTTTTCCTCAAAAAGTTTTTCCCTCTCTCTTAGTTCTACTTTGTTTAATGCTTGATTTAATATTTTTTTAGAGTAACCTCTTTTTTGGAGCCTGTTAATAACCTCTTGGCTCTCATGTACATAGTCACCCTCCCTGTTACACGCACGTTTTGCTCGAATTAGTTCCCCCACGGGGATCCCTCTTATCGTGGCTGTAGGGTGGCAACTATCAGCCTTCAAAATTGTATTTCCTGCTGTAGGTTTCCGATACAGCTTTGTAATTACTTTTCCTGTGTCTACACACCCCAGCAACGTGACATCTAAAAAATTAATTGATGAAAAACTATGTTGATGTGTAAAACTGAGACCATATTCATTTTTATTCAGAAAAGAAATAAAATCTGGTATGGGCGCCACATCTCCGACCCACACTATTAGTAGGTCGTCGATGTAGCGCCCATACCAGAAAACCGAATCAATAAACGGATTAATCGGTGAAAAAATAAATTTTTCTTCCCAAAATGATAAAAATAAATTTGCAAGTGAAGGTGAGAAGGGGGCTCCCATAGGAGCCCCCTTGATCTGCAAATAAAAAGTGTTCAAAAAAACAAAATAGTTATGTGTAAGTAAAAAAGAAGTAACTGAAAGAATATACTCACACATCGCTGGGGTGTATAGACTATACTTATAAAGTTGGTAAGCCAGAGCATCGAGGGCATCCCCGTGGGGGATACTAGGATAAAGAGAGCTGACGTCACATGCAAGCCACAATTTGTTTTTATCCCAATCAAATTTATCAAAAAATTTTAATATTTCACGGCTATCTTTAATGTGACCCATGGTGCGGTAAACTAAGGGCTGGAGTATCTTATCCAACCATGCTCCGGGTCGCTCATTAAGGGAGTTACGTCCAGATATTATAGGACGCAACGGGACAGGTTTGACATTTTTATGGACTTTAGGAAGACCATATATAGTTGGTATAGTAGGTGTAGGGTTAAGTAAGTAATCACTCTCTGCTTTATTAAAAATTCCTAAAGCTTCCCCTTCTTTAATGAGGATTTCAAGACCCTTTTTATAGGCTGCAGTTGGATCCTCTTTTAATTTTAAATATGTTTTTTCATCTTCCAGAATAGTATGACAGCCTTCTACATAGTCTTTATAGTCCATAACAATTGTCATCCCCCCCTTATCGGCCCTCTTAATAATGAGATTATTAGTTTTTTTTAGTTTTTTAATGGCTTCTCTCTCTTTTCTTGTAAGGTTATTGTTTTTTCTACCTCTATTGCTTTTGAGTTTACTTTCCAGCTCAACTAATTCTTCTTCCACCTTTTGTTGAAAAAGGTGGAAGCAAGGATTTCTAGTTTTTGTAGGATAGAAATCTGGATTTTTTTCTATCCACTTTGACATTTTCAATACTTTTTATTGTCTTATCATTTTCATAATCCAGATCTACTAAACATTGTGCCGCTACATGCTCTTTTAAAGTTGCGTTTAATGGTAAAGATTTTCTATTCCAAATGATGTTTTCAGAAGTACTAGTAGTCAGTGTCTGTTTGTCATTCTCCTCAAAAAAATGTTTTTTTATTGTCAAAGTTCTAACAAACTTGTTAATGTCCATCACTGTTTGAAACATATTAAATTGTCTCGTAGGAACAAAATTTAGTCCACGATCCAGTAATTCTAATTCAGCTTGTGAAAGATTGGTTGAAGAAAGATTTAATACACCATATTGGTTTTCCGAGTTGGTTAATTCCGTGCCCTCATGGTGTAACGAGGTCTTTTGTTTCTTTTTTCTTTTCCCTCGTCTGGTGACGATTCGTCCCCGTTTTTTGACCCCGAATTATGGCCGTATTGCTTTCGCCTATTTTTATGGGACTCCATACTGCTGTTAAAACTTTCAAAGGTATCACCTGGTTCTTTGTCCGTGTCCAACGAGGAAATGTCAGTTTGATCTACCGAACTGAATGAAACACTCCTTTTATTTCTGGGTCGTGAACCCTTTTGATAATTTTGTTTCAAAATAGATCTTGGGAATGGTGAAGATGTTTTTGGAGGTTTTTTATAGATGTATCCAGAGGTATAGTCTTGTACATCACGCTCAAACTTCTTTTTCTTGATCTCCATGATCTTATTTTCTACAGTTTCGAGTCTCTTATTTACATTATCCTCCCATTCCTTGGCTTTATCAGACATTTTGATTTTATCAAGTTTTTCTTGTATTTGACTAATTTCTTCCTTCACTTTATAACTTCACTTTGGAATATTCTTCATATATAATTAGCAATTCTTTCCATTTTATGTAGTGTCTGACTAAGAAGGGTTTGAAAAACAAATGAACCTAGGTCAAGTTGACCAGCTGGTACTAATGAGAAAAGACAGACCCACCCTTTGTCAGGTTTTTCTACAGTGTATATAAAGTTTTTCACTGCTAGCAAAGTTTAGGCTAGTTTCACTATGATTAAGGAACGCTTTGGACGTTCCGAAACGCGTCAGTTTCATAGCGATTTTTAAATTCACTATGTCCAGTGTCTATTTTGTCTTCACTATGTGTTGTCTATGAATGTGTGCCTCAGCCTAAGGTGGCGAACTGATTTTTTAAGAAGATGAAATAAAGAAGTTGTTTTAAAAGCTCCGAGTTGCGGACCCTTACATCAAAGCTGCGGCTTTGGAAAAACTATTTTGTAGTTATATTCTTGTACATAGGAGCAGTATTATAGTAGTTATATTCTTGTACATAGGAGCAGTATTATAGTAGTTATATTCTTGTATATAGGAGGCAGTATTATAGTAGTTATATTCTTGTACATAGGAGTAATATTATAGTAGTTATATTCTTGTACATAGGAGTAATATTATAGTAGTTATATTCTTGTACATAGGAGTAGTAATATAGTAGTTATATTCTTGTACATAGGAGTAGTATTATAGTAGTTATATTCTTGTACATAGGAGTAGTATTATAGTAGTTATATTCTTGTACATAGGAGTAGTATTATAGTAGTTATATTCTTGTACATAGGAGCAGTATTATAGTAGTTATATTCTTGTACATAGGAGTAATATTATAGTAGTTATATTCTTGTACATAGGAGTAGTAATATAGTAGTTATATTCTTGTACATAGGAGTAATATTATAGTAGTTATATTCTTGTACATAGGAGTAGTAATATAGTAGTTATATTCTTGTACATAGGAGTAGTATTATAGTAGTTATATTCTTGTACATAGGAGCAGTATTATAGTAGTTATATTCTTGTACATAGGAGTAGTGTTATAGTAGTTATATTCTTGTACATAGGAGTAGTATTATAGTAGTTATATTCTTGTATATAGGAGGCAGTATTATAGTAGTTATATTCTTGTACATAGGAGCAGTATTATAGTAGTTATATTCTTGTACATAGGAGCAGTATTATAGTAGTTATATTCTTGTATATAGGAGGCAGTATTATAGTAGTTATATTCTTGTACATAGGAGTAATATTATAGTAGTTATATTCTTGTACATAGGAGTAATATTATAGTAGTTATATTCTTGTACATAGGAGTAATATTATAGTAGTTATATTCTTGTACATAGGAGTAGTAATATAGTAGTTATATTCTTGTACATAGGAGTAGTATTATAGTAGTTATATTCTTGTACATAGGAGCAGTATTATAGTAGTTATATTCTTGTACATAGGAGCAGTATTATAGTAGTTATATTCTTGTACATAGGAGCAGTATTATAGTAGTTATATTCTTGTACATAGGAGCAGTATTATAGTAGTTATATTCTTGTACATAGGAGTAATATTATAGTAGTTATATTCTTGTACATAGGAGTAGTAATATAGTAGTTATATTCTTGTACATAGGAGTAATATTATAGTAGTTATATTCTTGTACATAGGAGTAGTAATATAGTAGTTATATTCTTGTACATAGGAGTAGTATTATAGTAGTTATATTCTTGTACATAGGAGCAGTATTATAGTAGTTATATTCTTGTACATAGGAGTAGTGTTATAGTAGTTATATTCTTGTACATAGGAGTAGTATTATAGTAGTTATATTCTTGTATATAGGAGGCAGTATTATAGTAGTTATATTCTTGTACATAGGAGTAGTATTATAGTAGTTATATTCTTGTACATAGGAGCAGTATTATAGTAGTTATATTCTTGTACATAGGAGTAGTATTATAGTAGTTATATTCTTGTACATAGGAGCAGTATTATAGTAGTTATATTCTTGTATATAGGAGGCAGTATTATAGTAGTTATATTCTTGTACATAGGAGTAATATTATAGTAGTTATATTCTTGTACATAGGAGTAGTAATATAGTAGTTATATTCTTGTACATAGGAGCAGTATTATAGTAGTTATATTCTTGTACATGGGAGGCAGTATTATAGTAGTTATATTCTTGTACATAGGAGCAGTATTATAGTAGTTATATTCTTGTACATAGGGGGTAGTATTATAGTAGTTATATTCTTGTACATAGGAGCAGTATTATAGTAGTTATATTCTTGTACATAGGAGCAGTATTATAGTAGTTATATTCTTGTACATGGGAGGCAGTATTATAGTAGTTATATTCTTGTATATAGGGGCAGTATTATAGTAGTTATATTCTTGTACATAGGAGCAGTATTATAGTAGTTAATTCTTGTACATAGGGGCAGTATTATAGTAGTTATATTCTTGTACATAGGAGCAGTATTATAGTAGTTATATTCTTGTACATAGGAGCAGTATTATAGTAGTTATATTCTTGTACATGGGAGGCAGTATTATAGTAGTTATATTCTTGTATATAGGGGCAGTATTATAGTAGTTATATTCTTGTACATAGGAGCAGTATTATAGTAGTTAATTCTTGTACATAGGGGCAGTATTATAGTAGTTATATTCTTGTACATAGGAGCAGTATTATAGTAGTTATATTCTTGTACATAGGAGCAGTATTATAGTAGTTATAGTCTTGTACATAGGAGCAGTATTATACTAGTTATATTCTTGTACATAGGAGCAGTATTATAGTAGTTATAGTCTTGTACATAGGAGCAGTATTATACTAGTTATATTCTTGTACATAGGAGCAGTATTATAGTAGTTATATTCTTGTACATAGGAGCAGTATTATAGTAGTTATATTCTTGTACATAGGAGCAGTATTATAGTAGTTATATTCTTGTACATAGGAGCAGTATTATAGTAGTTATATTCTTGTACATAGGAGTAGTATTATAGTAGTTATATCCTTGTACATAGGAGCAGTATTATAGTAGTTATATTCTTGTACATAGGAGCAGTATTATAGTAGTTATATTCTTGTACATAGGAGGTAGTATTATAGTAGTTATATTCTTGTACATAGGGGCAGTATTATAGTAGTTATGTTCTTGTACATAGGGACAGCATTCTATAATATTTTCTATACTTTTACCCATTACCCTTGGTTAGGTTTCATTAATCACTAGTTTCTTAAAATAAAATACGCAGTTAGATGTAATGATTATTTTTGTGAATTAAATGAATATCAGATATATCAGATATAGGGTTCTGGCCTTCCTAAATAATTCAGGACATCTTCATGAAAGTTAGATAACTAAACTAAAAATATATTTTAAGAAAATAATTTCTGACACAGTGTAGCGTCTTGCATGAATAATGCCTTTATGGGGACATGTGTAGGCTTATATTACGATGACAGCTGTCATTATCACTGGGTTGAAAGGAATAATTATGGTAAGATGAATTTGGGCATCTTGGGATCTATAGACAAAAACTTCTGCATGTGGGCACCAAGGAGTGTGAGCTTCAAAATTGGTATGAATCAATCATTTATTCTTCTGATTCAAAGACTATACATTATGTATTTCAATCAAATCTATAGATATAAAAAGTCACAGCCAAACCATGTGACCACTGTGGCCCAATCACAGGCCTCAGAGGTGACCCCGGGCACATGACATCACCTGGAGAGTGCGGGGAGTGAGTAGACATAGTTTTTTACCTCCCACTATTATATTCTGGGATCTGAAGAGACTTCAGAGTATAATAACTTACCGTTATTCATGTTGCAGGGGCAATTTTGGACTCCCAACAAAGTTTTGTTAGAAATCAAACACTTGGGGAATATTCGGGTCGAACCTTACTCAGAATGAATCAGTTCATCCATTTATATTACTGACTTTGATGTGAATTTTTGCACTTTTTTTAATGGCCGCATATTGGATTTGTATTAGATTGTTGACCAAGGACCTCCTTGTTCTTCAAGCCTTTGGGCATCTATACCACCTGTACAGGCAGTCTATCTGTCCCTGGATCAAACCCAATTACCATACCTCCCAACTTTTGAAGAGCCGAAAAAGAGACAAAGCATGCTGCGCGCACCGCGTCAAACTTAGCTCTGCCCAGTTTTATGTTAACTCCGCCCATTCTCATTCATTTTCCATGTGCCCCTACACGATATTCTCCTCCTCCATCTCTCCCCCAGTTTCATATACCCCCTTCATCTGCCCCCAGTTTCATGTCCCCTATCTCTGCCCCAGTTTCATGTCCCCCATCTCTGCCTCCAGTTTCATGTCCCCCATCTCTGCCCCCAGTTTCATGTCCCCCATCTCTGCCCCCAGTTTCATGTCCCCCATCTCTGCCCCCAGTTTCATGTCCCCCATCTCTGCCCCCAGTTTCATGTCCCCCAATCTCTGCCCAGTTTCATGTCCCCCAATCTCTGCCCAGTTTCATGTCCCCCAATCTCTGCCCACAGTTTCATGTCCCCCATCTCTTCCCCCAGTTTCATATCCCCCCATCTCTGACCCCAGTTTCATGCCGTTCCCATCTCTGCCCCAGTGTCATGCTGTCCCCCCCTTCAACTGCCCCCCCCCGTTTCATGGGCCCCCTACATTATGTTCCCCTCAATGTTTAACACAAACACTTATACTCATTTTCCAATGCTCCCCCGCCGCTCTCTATGCTCTCTCACTCCACTCACATAGTTGTAGGCCCAGTGTGACGTCATCACATCGTGCCTACACATATACAGGAGCCGGAGCGCAGCTGGACGCCGATGAGTTGAAACCGGAACATACCTCCCGCCGACCGGGACCGCAGGAAAGGACACCGAATCCGTGAATGTCCCGTGGAAATCGGGACGGTTGGGAGGTATGCAATCACATAGCTGTGTCTGGCTGCAAGACAACTGGCTGCAGCAGGAGCCTCCCCCCTCCTGTGCTCTGTGCTATAGAACAGTAAGATGAACCCCCTTGTATTAAGCCCCACCCCTCAGTGGATCCTCCAATGAAAATGAAACAGATCAGCAGGTGCTTAACCCATTGTTCTAGCAGGATTTCTACATGACAATTCATCTCAGGTATACGGTATGACAGGCAGCGACAGCGAGATTTTCTCAGTTTCGTATCCCTTTAACAATTTCCCTGTATTTTATGCATTCGTTCATTCTCAGTTTTTTCTATTTTCTGCTCTTAGCTATTGAATTTCATTTATCACTTTATCTGAAATGCCGCAGAATCACTTACGACTGGAGAGACCCTTGTATGACTCTTGAAACTCTGCTCTCAATTTAAGTTAGAAGTTTGAGAAAATGGGATTATCTATTGATGTCGCATTAAAATAAAACATTAAGTCAAATCCAGACGTCCTTCATTTCAAAGATATGACTGCAGCATTATGTCTTAAAGGGACACTACACCTAAAACGTATTGCATCTCAATTTGCTATCCAGCTATTGTTCCCTGTTAGCAGCCATCCCATGTGTACTATTCAACCCATTCACAGACACTGACATACATTTATGTACATGCATCCTCCATAGAACGTGTAAGGTGTTACATACTATTATATCATGCGCATTGCAAAATCCAGAATAAGGCCGGGTTCACACGGAGTATTCTGGCTCGTGATTTGGTACGTAGACTGCGCGGGAGCTTTTGCGGGCCATTCACGCTCCAATTGTTTTCAATGGGAGCCGGTACTGTATACGCAGCGCTATTTTGCGGCCGTGATCTTGCGGCGGCCGCAAAAAAAAAGCGCCGCGTATATGGTACCAGCTCCCATTGAAAACAATGGGAGCGTGAACGGCCCGCAAAAGCTCCCGCGCCATCTACGTACCAAATCACGAGCCAGAATACTCCATGTTAACCCGTCCTAAGAGGTAGGAATCCTGTATCATGACTCTATAACTAATGTAAGGGAAAGGAGTCACATTGCAGCCCCAGAGGGTGTCGTGATGGTGACTTCTAGATGAAAAAAAATCCAGCAGCAGTGGCATAACTAAAGTCTTGTGGGACCCAGTGCAAACTTGGACTGAGGCCCCCTACCCAGTGGCGTAATGATCTCAGGTTGCAAAGGATGTGACCAAGACTGAATGTGACCAAGACTGGGCCTGGAGGGATACAGGGCCTGTGGCTAGCTGGAAATGACCTAGTCCCCAGACCACCATGATAGCGGTTGGAAAGCCTGTTTTCCCCACCACTATATACTGTATACTGTTAATAGAAAGGGGCCCAGCAATAGAAATAGGTACCAGCCCAGGCAAAAGGATTAAGAGTAAAAAAAAAAAAAAATACTTATACTGAACTCTTCGGGGCTCCTCCGGCCTGTGACTGTGGTCAAGTGAGGCACACTGCCGTAATGATGTCATCGCACCCCACATGTCCACTGAGGTCCAATCAGAGGCCCCATCAGTGACACCTGGGGCGCATGACCTCAGTCACCAAGCAGAAGAGGATAAAGGAAGATAGCAAGACGGAGCAAGGATGCCCAGGAGAGGTGAGGCAAGGTGAGTATACAGTCCTATGAAAAAGTTTGGGCACCCCTATTAATCTTAATCATTTTTAGTTCTAAATATTTTGGTATTTGCAACAGCCATTTCAGTTTGATATATCTAATAACTGATGGACACAGTAATATTTCTGGATTGAAATGAGGTTTATTGTACTAACAGAAAATGCGCAATATGCATTAAACCAAAATTTGACCGGTGCAAAAGTATGGGCACCTCAACAGAAAAGTGACATTAATATTTAGTAGATCCTCCTTTTGCAAAGATAACAGCCTCTAGTCGCTTCCTGTAGCTTTTAATCAGTTCCTGGATCCTGGATAAAGGTATTTTGGACAAACAATTCAAGTTCAGTTAAGTTAGATGGTCGCCGAGCATGGACAGCCCGCTTCAAATCATCCCACAGATGTTCAATGATATTCAGGTCTGGGGACTGGGATGGCCATTCCAGAACATTGTAATTGTTCCTCTGCATGAATGCCTGAGGATTTGGAGCGGTGTTTTGGATCATTGTCTTGCTGAAATATCCATCCCCGGTGTAACTTCAACTTCGTCACTGATTCTTGAACATTATTCTCAAGAATCTGCTGATACTGAGTGGAATCCATGCGACCCTCAACTTTAACAGGATTCCCGATGCCGGCATTGGCCACACAGCCCCAAAGCATGATGGAACCTCCACCAAATTTTACAGTGGGTAGCAAGTGTTTTTCTTGGAATGCTGTTTCTTTTTGGACGCCATGCATAACGCCTTTTTTTATAACCAAACAACTCAATTTTTGTTTCCAAAATGAAGCTGCCTTGTCCAAATGTGCTTTTTCATACCTCAGGCAACTCTATTTGTGGCGTACGTGCAGAAACGGCTTCTTTCTCATCACTCTCCCATACAGCTTCTATTTGTGCAAAGTGCGCTGTATTGTTACCGATGCACAGTGACACCATCTGCAGCAAGATGATGCTGCAGCTCTTTGGAGGTGGTCTGTGGATTGTCCTTGACTGTTCTCACCATTCTTCTTCTCTGCCTTTCTGATATTTTTCTTGGCCTGCCACTTCTGGGCTTAACAAGAACTGTCCCTGTGGTCTTCCATTTCCTTACTATGTTCCTCACAGTGGAAACTGACAGGTTAAATCTCTGAGACAACTTTTTGTATCCTTCCCCTGAACAACTATGTTGAACAATCTTTGTTTTCAGATCATTTGAGAGTTGTTTTAAGTAGCCCATGATGCCACTCTTCAGAGGAGATTCAAATAGGAGATCAACTTGCAATTGGCCACCTTAAATACCTTTTCTTATGATTGGATACATCTGGCTATGAAGTTCAAAGCTCAGTGAGGTTACAAAACCAATTTTGTGCTTCAGTAAGTCAGTAAAAAGTAGTTAGGGGAATTCAAATCAATAAAATGATAAGGGTGCCCATACTTTTGCACCGGTCAAATTTTGGTTTAATGCATATTGCACATTTTCTGTTAGTACAATAAACCTCATTTCAATCCTGAAATATTACTGTGTCCATCAGTTATTAGATATATCAAACTGAAATGGCTGTTGCAAACACCAAAATATTTAGAACAAAAAATGATTAAGATTAATAGGGGTGCCCAAACTTTTTCATAGGACTGTAAGTTCAAAAAATAGAAGAAAGCAGGGCACTCACTGGGGCGATTCGTTTAAAAACAATGATCCTTTATTACATGTTTCTTAAAATCATCTGTACATGGAGAGTGGAACAGTAACACTTTCAAGCAACAACCGATTTGTGCGTCTTGCACTTCTCAGCCATGATGCTGAGCGGTGAGGAACCCCCCCACCACCACCACCACTCCTGACAGTACTCGCCCATAGACGAGTACTGGGGGACGTTCCTCACTGCTCAGCATCATGGCTGGGTGGTAAGGAACGCCCCCTCTTACAGTACAGCGCTATAGACGCTACCAAGAGGAGGGTCGTTTCTGACAGTGAAGAGCTACGGCACCGGCTCTTCACCGGGGGACACAGAACGGGAAAGCCGATAGTGCGCCCGAGGACTTGAAAGGTCCTCTTTAAGGTACCTTCGTACCAGGCTAGATAGATGATGAGATAGGGAGGGATAGATAGATAGGAGATAGATATATAGATAAGATAAGATAATCCTTTAATAGTCCCACAATGGGGAAATTTCAGTGATACAGTTTCATAGATGGTACAGTAGTATATAACAAGAGAGAAACACATACAAGCTCAAGGCAGATAGAGAAATCCTAGGAATCATAGCAACTAAAAAGAAAGAAACACAGACACACTGCAGGATCATTTAGTTCTCTGTGCGGAGTGATGTTAATAATACAGCCCGACCGTGGTTGGAGGACATGAGGAGGGGGGTCACAGCATTTAGATATAACAGGCAGAAAACGTTTTTTTTGCAGAGGTGGGGGACATATGCAGCATATGTATCATGATAACATGTGGCAGTTCCTTTGGTACGTAGTGAGATCTGCTCACCGCTGATAGTTTGGTATCTTGCATCAGCGCTATTGCCCATTAACCACAAAAAAAATGCCCCAAATGTCCTTCATCACAAGCCCTCCTCTTCCTTTCTTCTTACCACTGTGTTCTACTGCCCAGAGAGGTCTGAAGCCATCCAGAGAGACAGGGTGCTGCTCTCTTGCCAAGCTTCCATAAACTCATGGGTAGGTGGGTGATTGTAGGTTCCCAGGCTGTAACAGAGTCCCACGTGTCCACAGTAAAAGAAAGAAATACCAGTCAGCTGTAGCATCTTCACACATCAGCAATAGACTCCAAAAGTCATCTCCTTGAGAGAAGAAGTCCACACTTCCATGTAGGTTTCTCCTCCATGCCACATGGTATCCATGCTGTCCTTAGCTCCTGAGGGGATGGTAACATGTGCACAGGAAAAACTCCAGGTCTTGAGTCACTGTCCATGTTTAACAATAGAAACAAAAGGAACACAAATACTCCACAGGCTCTTCCATTCGATTTATAGTTGCTAATTCATAGTGCTAGTTTGCTTGGTTACAGGTTACAGATAGGAGATAGATAGATAGATAGATAGATAGATAGGAGATAGATAGATAGATAGATAGATAGATAGATAGGAGATAGATAGATAGATAGATAGATAGATAGGAGATAGATAGAATAGATAGATAGATAGATAGATAGATAGATAGATAGGAGATAGATAGATAGATAGATAGATAGATAGATAGATAGATAGATGATAGAATAGATAGATAGATAGATAGATAGATAGATAGATAGATAGGAGATAGATAGATAGATAGGAGATAGATAGATAGATAGATAGATAATAGATAGGAGATAGATAGATAGATAGATAGATAGATAGATGATAGATAGATAGATAGATAGATAGATAGATAGATAGATAGGAGATAGATAGATAGATAGATAGATAGATAGGAGATAGATAGATAGATAGATAGATAGATAGATAGATAATAGTTAGGAGATAGATAGATAGATAGATAGATAGATAGATAGATAGATAGGAGATAGATAGATAGATAGATAGATAATAGATAGGAGATAGATAGATAGATAGATAGATAGATAGATAGGAGATAGATAGATAGATAGGAGATAGATAGATAGATAGATAGATAGATAGATAGATAGATAGATAGAAGATAGATAGATAGATAGATAGATAGATAGATAGGAGATAGATAGATAGATAGATAGATAGATAGATAGATAGGAGATAGATAGATAGATAGATAGATAGATAGATAGATATATAGATAGATAATAGATAGGAGATAGATAGATAGATAGATAGATAGATAGATAGGAGATAGATAGATAGATAGATAGATAGATAGATAGGAGATAGATAGATAGATAGATAGATAGATAGATAGATAGATAATAGATAGGAGATAGATAGATAGATAGATAGATAGATAGATAGATAGATAGGAGATAGATAGATAGATAGATAGATAGATAGATAGATAGATAGGAGATAGATAGATAGGAGATAGATAGATAGATAGATAGATAGATAGATAGATAGATAGATAGGAGATAGATAGAATAGATAGATAGATAGATAGATAGATAGATAGATAGAAGATAGATAGATAGATAGAATAGATAGATAGATAGATAGATAGATAGATAGATAGATAGATAGATAGATAGATAGATAGATGATAGAATAGATAGATAGATAGATAGATAGATAGATAGATAGATAGATAGATAGATAGGAGATAGATAGATAGGAGATAGATAGATAGATAGATAGATAATAGATAGGAGATAGATAGATAGATAGATAGATAGATAGATAGATAGATAGATAGATAGGAGATAGATATTCACCGTATCCACCTTATCTTGTGGTCATTTCTAGAATTTCTAAGTGATAATACCTGTTTTCTTCCAGGCTGGAGCCACCTGGTCGACACTTTGTTTATAACTTAATCCTTTTACGCTAAGTAGCATCCCCGCTAAGCAGCAGCAGAGCTGTGTACATGGTGCAGAGTACCCGCTGGTGTCCCTCTGAACAGAGCACCAGGTGTTACCAAACACTGAAATCGCACTGGGATTAGCGGGGGACATGCATTAATAACCAGCATGACCTCAGCCGCCTGTCAGCGAGGAACTCAATGCAATACCTGGAGGCTTCACTGAAAAACAGCATCGAGCACAAGACATTTTATTCTGTAAAATCACAATATGGGCACCGCATATGTAGCACAAAGGAAACAGCAAGATTCTGGGCTAGGATTATGTACTGACAAAATGTCTGAGGATGTTAAAGGGATTCTCTGATGTGATAGTAATTTTTTTACGTTCATTCAGATCTACATTCTCAGTCATATGAGTGTTTCACTCATATTATAGGAAGGAACTGTCGCCCAGTTGTCCTCTATCGCCTTAGGGTAGTTGAGGCAAGCAGGTAGGGGCTGGGGTTGGGTTTAGCATTAGGACTCACTGTCTCTGTTGTTCCCCTTCACCCTCCCAGGTTCCTGCAGCAGCAACTTTAACTGGCAATTCCCTAACAGTGTTACAGTATTATATTCAAGGGCACAGTATGTGGCAGTATTCAGAGCTAGTACAGAGGGTGAAGATCCAAATATATCTGGAGAGCAAACTGCATAGTCAAGACATAGCTGGAACAAGTCTTCATTGTGGTCTGAGCTAAATGGAGAAAACAAGCAAAGAGAACAACCAAGCAGTAGCAGGTGACGCTATATGGAAGTATTACTGTATATACAGGACCACAGTGTGTGCCATATGATATTCAGGCCAACAGCATGTGGCAGTATTATATTCAGGGGTGCATTTTGTCATAGTATTATATTCAGAAGCGCAATATGTAACAGCATTTTATTCAGGGGTATATTGTGTGGCAGTATTATATTCAGAGGCGCAGTGTATGTCACTATGTCTGACCTAGTACAGAGGTCAGGGGATAATTGTACACATCAGGGAGAGTGTGTACCTACATAGGCAGTACGGAGACTTATAAGTCATTCCAGCTCCGCTAGGGATTCTGGGAAAAAATTATGCAAATCTATTCTCCAGGATGTAATTAGGAGAACAGTGCACTCTGTACACCGCCCTGTAGAGGGCAGCCTCCTTAACATCATGCATGACTCCGTTAAAAAGTCTATTTAATCATGATGCGGATTTAATTGCCAAATTACTATTTCTATCCCAAAAGGAACAGATTCCCAGTTATGGACAGCGCTGTTTCGGCCTATTGGGCCTCGTCAGCATAGCGTAGGGATACTGATTTGGCAGAGTGAGAGACTATAGACCAGGGTCAGGGGATAATCGTATGGAGGGTGAGGATTCAGAGACATCTGGTTAGCAAACTGTATAGTGAAGATGCTCAGTAGTCATCATGGTGGTCTGGGCTGGAAGGAAAAGAAAAAGAAAGAGAACTCCGGGGAGAAAATGTGACGTGCAAGTTACTGGACGTGATGTTTTTCTGCATTGGGTATTGGTTACAAACATTTCTGCTCTAGGAAAACGAAAATAAGATATAGAACATAAGATATAGAAAACAAGAAAGAATATAAATGATCCAGGCATTACAGGGAGACCTATTGGGGAGATCTATCATGCATTTTACACCACTTTATAACATAAATGTATGATAAAAGACACGTTTTCTATCTTTGGCCATGTTTGTACCAAAAAGCGTATCATATTACTTTTTTTTTTGCACTTTTAAAAAACTGCCATGTCTCGGACAGGGAGGGGTCTTCTTGGCCTAACAAATTTAACATTATGTGTGCCGGTTTTCTCTACTGTAGCTTAAGCCATTTTATCCCTAGCCATCTTAATAATTTTGGCGCATCTGACGCCAGCGGGGAATAGGTTCAGACCATAACAAACATCAGATTTAATAAATTTCCCCCCCCCCCCCGCGCTCTCCCCCGCGCTCCCCCCCGCTCCTCCCGCTCAGTACTGACTGCAGATATGTATCTGTAGCAATGGAAATTTTTGGAAAAAAAAAAATTCAAAAATTTTCAAATCACCTTAATTTGTTAACTGGATTTTGTACAATTTTTACTCATATTTTGAGCATCTCAGTAGGCATACGGGGAGGCGCAGCTTTTGTCGATAGTCACAGGATTTACACATTATCGCCACAGTGTGCAGTTATGGCTACGGAAATATTTTGGCAGATTGGGGACGGGTAATGTTTTCAAACTTTTGTGGTGTCATGACTTCATTAGCATTGATGATAACTAATTAAGCATGGCTGACATCTGCGGAGCACGGCAGCCATTATGTCTATGGGGTCTAGTGACTTCTGGCAAGCAGATTTCCCCCCCTTCCCCCTTTGCCAGCCAATATAAGATCAGACAGAGATTTTTTTTTTTTTGCTTTGCTCTCCACAACTTCTCATATCAGATTCCATGACTCAGCACAAGTCACTTTAATAATAAATGTCCTTGTGTGTTTTCTTGTAGAGCGAAATCCCATTGTTTAATCTGAATACCCTTTACGATCGCTGCTTTGGGGCTAAATCAGGATTGTGTTTGGTCATAACTAAGGAGAATCTTGGCTGGCACAGGGGAAGCTGGCAGCAGTTATGCTTAAAGCAATTTATGCTCTGTGTAGTTTCTGGGGTAGAACATATTTTCCAGGCTCCGGCTGAGACAGTGGGCATTAATTGAATAATTTTTAATTCCCCTCCAAGGACCATCTGCTGAAGTCTAATCAATGTAGCGTAAGATGAGTGTGCTCACAGCGCCATCTAGGTGCCACAGCGGGAAGGTATCCTGCAACATAAAAACACAGATTACGGTGTGACAGGTACAGTAAAATTACACATCATACAAAAAAAACATATATATATATATATATATATATATATATATATATATATATATATATATAAGATAGATAGAAGATAGGAGGATACATAACAGATTAATCAGTAGATAGATAAATACATAGAGAGTCAGAAACTACATAGATGGGCAGGTGACAGATAAATACAGGGAAATTTTAACCATGGGGCCAATGGTAGCAGGGGCCCTTTGGGACAGCAGGAGAGTCCTGTATTTGATGTCCCGCTGTTCAGGTCCAAGCTGCCACAACTTCATCTCATCGGCGTCCTCAGTGGTGAAGCAGGGAGCCGTCCGCTCCCTGCTTCACCATTTATCCTGTTTCTGCTCCGGGAGCTGCAGGCGCGGTGTGATGACATCACTTACATTGCGCCTGCAGCTCTCTGAAGACTCCAAACTAGAACAGCAGGGGAGCGAGGAGGGGAAAACTATACTGTGGGAGCAGCTGGAGGGGACATTATGCAGTGGAGTAGATGGAGGGGGACATTATGCAGTGGAGTAGCTGGAGGGGGACATTATACAGTGGAGTAGATGGAGGGGGACATTATGCAGTGGAGTAGATGGAGGGGGACATTATGCAGTGGAGTAGCTGGAGGGGGACATTATACAGTGGAGTAGATGGAGGGGGACATTATGCAGTGGAGTAGATGGAGGGGGACATTATGCAGTGGAGTAGATGGAGGGGGACATTATGCAGTGGAGTAGATGGAGGGGGACATTATGCAGTGGAGTAGATGGAGGGGGACATTATGCAGTGGAGTAGATGGAGGGGGACATTATGCTGTGAGGGCAACTGGAGAGGATATTATATGTGGGGAAATACCATGTTAGGATGACGATAGGAGTATTATACTGTGTGGGGGCACAATAATAATGGGCACGGTCTAAGTGAAAGTAGGTGGGGCTAAACTTGCTGCGGCACGCACCGCTCAAGGCCCATTTTATCCCTCTTTCTGTCCTTTGAAAGTTGGAAGGTCACAGCCAATGAGAGGCATTATAATGTGTAAGGACCACTAAGGGGCAATATACTATGTGGGGGCCATTGAGGGTCTCTTGTAATTTGTGGAGGTCAGGTATTTAGAAGTGATGGTGATGGTGGGGGGCACTTATGAAATCTTTGCACTGGGTCCACCAATGTATTAAAAAGGCCTTTGATAAATGCTAGTAACTTTAAACAAGGAGATATTATTCCTGTTCTATTCACCACCACGTACAGACACCCAGTGGTTCAACTTGTAACTTAGATTTTCTCTTGTATCCAGCTCGAGGATATTGTAGTAACTCAGATATATGTATATATATATGCATTAGATGATCTTGAAAGTGATTTTACTTAGAAGGAGGTAACAAGCATGATGACCACGGACCAGTCTCCCAGCAGGCAATGGGCTTAAAGGTTACAAGTAGAGATGAGCGAATAGTATTCGGAATTCTAGTTTTGAATACCTCGCCCCATAGGAATGAATGGGAGTGGCCGGCTGCCAGCGCTTAACCCCTTGCTGTTCGCCCGCTCCCATTCATTCCTATGGGAGCGAGGTATTCATAACTGTGTTTCGAATACTATTCAAATCAACACTAGTTACAAGGTCTTACATGAGGCAGCTGGATTGGTCTTTACAGAAAGTCTCTCAATGAGGGCACAATTCTTGGTGGCTACACGTATTCCTAGAGACACAGTTTTAAACACAGTCCTTGTACATAGCACAGTCCTTAAAGTGTCTGAATGGTGGACAAGGCACCGCTGCTCATGCTTGGCAGTGGATCGATTGATCTTCTCTATTGGTGGTCTGTCTGGGCTCTCAGGACCTGTTCACCATATGTGTGCCTTGACGTAAACATTGCTACGATCACCTACTAATAAGCAGGTCAGGACACCTTAAATGGTCGGCAATTTGTTAAAACGACCATCCTGCTCCCTCTGTCTAATGATGCCCCTTCTCATAGTCTGTCAACTGGTAAAAATATCTTCGTCATAAAGGCACATCTAGAAGTGGACAATCTCTCACCAATAGGTACTCTACCCAAAAGTAGCCTCAGAGAGCCTTTTTATAGAGCAGCAGGGGAAGCACTTTTACGCCCTCTTGTGGCAAGATCCAGTATTTAATCAGACGACACCTGTGATTATTTACATATCTGCCTGAAACATCACTGCAGGACTCAATCCAACTTCTCTATTTTTTTGGCAGTGTGTATATATGTCAAAACCTAATATGAGCAATATATCTATAGCATTGAGCCTAACTGTAACCCATAGTAAGAGTGGGGGGCGCGACACCGAAAGCCATCAACAGATATCAATCAGCTTCACATAGGGGCTTGGACTGTTGCCCAATGGGTTGGCATTTCATTCTGTACAATGTGATGCCCGCTGCCTACACAAAGACAGGAAAATATAATATAACATGAAAATCTGAAAATGGAAAACAAGTGCACAAATAAAGGAGGATCAACCAAAACCTGACAGTCTTAGCTATAAACAGCTTTAATTGGGTATAAAGCAGCAGTCAATGGAAAGCTCTCAGAGCACAAGAGCAAAACACGTGAGCCGAGCATTGAAGAAAATGTTATAACGTTCTATAAATCACAATCAACGTCGCTATTATCAAGGATAAAGAGTTATTGACCCGCGTTTCGTAACATTGACTCAAAGCCAATTGCAAAGAAATAAAGAAAAGTTCACAGATAATAAGAGTCAGATAAATAGTAGATGTGGCCTTCAACGCTCTAGATGGGCTTTTAGTGAAGATCTCCAGGTTTCTGAGATGGGTGTTTATGCTCAATGTTCCACCTGGCCACAATCCTGACAACAAAGACATTCAACTCGGAAGACGTCATGGTAGAAAATTGTTTTGGGCTCATGTCATGGTCAGAGGAGAACTGTTCATCTTTAGGAAGGTTGGTGGACACTAGTGGTTGGTGGACACTAGCGGTTGGTGGACATTAGTGGTTGGTGGACACTAGCGGTTGGTGGACATTAGTGGTTGGTGGACATTAGTGGTTAGTGGACACTAGTGGTTGGTGGACATTAGTGGTTGGTGGACACTAGTGGTTGGTGGACACTAGTGGTTGGTGGACATTAGTGGTTGGTGGACACTAGCGGTTGGTGGACACTAGTGGTCGGTAGACATTCGTGATTGGTGGACAATAGCGGTTGGTGGACACTAGTGGTTGGTGGACATTAGTGGTTGGTGGACACTAGCGGCTGGTGGACACTAGTGGTTGGTGTACATTAGTGATTGGTGGACACTAGTGGTTGGTGGACATTAGTGATTGGTGGACACTAGCGTATGTTCTCATATCCATTGTAAGACATTGCATGCTTTTCTATCATGACTCAAGTTTATTCCTTTGTTGACCACCTGGACTCCATGGAAAACTGGCAAATCTCCCACGCCCAAGTGTCTATCTACGTGATGTGGGCACATCACAAAAAGGGACAAGACCACCACATTTTCATACTTGGCTCACAAAAGTTGTTTTCAAAATGATTGTGGATCATATGAAGGGTTTTGGCTGTCCCCATGACTCCTTGTTCCTTCGAGACCACTGCTTACAATTGTTGGCAAGGATTGGTAGGCATCATGGTGGTGGGACCCAAGGACTGCAGAACAAGGGTTTCCTATGCATTAAAAAGTCCTATCATTCTAGTAATCCCCAAAGATCTTCCAGTTCTTTCACATCGGATCAGACTACATAGATTCGTTTGTAGTCTGTAACCATGGATACAGTTATGTCAAAATTCTGTTTTAGTTCTTATTTTGATATCTATCCCTATTGATTTTCTTGAGGTTTTCTTTGAGGGTTTTTATCCCAAGGATCTTGCCTTATCAATAACCATGGATACACCTAAGGGTGAATTCACACTGAGTAAACGCTAGCTTATTCTGAACGTAAAACACGTTCAGAATAAGCGGCGTCTAAAGCAGCTCCATTCATTTCTATGGGAGCGGGGATACGAGCGCTCCCCATAGAAATGAATGGGCTGCTTCTTTCACTCCGTGCAGTCCCATTGAAGTGAATGGGGAGTGCCGGCGTATACGCTCCGGCATGAGCAGAGCTTGCCGTATACGCCGGCACTCCCCATTCACTTCAATGGGACTGCATGGAGTGAAAGAAGCAGCCCATTCATTTCTATGGGGAGCGCTCGTATCCCCGCTCCCATAGAAATGAATGGAGCTGCTTTAGACGCCGCTTATTCTGAACGTGTTTTACGTTCAGAATAAGCTAGCGTTTACTCAGTGTGAATTCACCCTTAGGTGTATCCATGGTTATTGATAAGGCAAGATCCTTGGGATAAAAACCCTCAAAGAAAACCTCAAGAAAATCAATAAGCTAGCGTTAACTCAGTGTGAATGCACCCTAAATCTGCAGAATAGGTAAAATTTTAGTCACGACAAGGGTTGAGCCGATCTTGAGATTTCAGGATCATTTTTAAAATCCGATTTCCGATCATTTTCCATCCAAACCCAATCCCGATCCTAATGCAAGTCAATGGGATTTTTTAATGATTGAAAATCAGATTTTAAAAACGATCGAAGGCTTCAATTTTTGGACTCCACGCTGTGTAGTGATTAAAAAATTCGCTGGATAAGTAGTCCTCCCTGCTGTCCAGTTACCTGTACAGATCTGCTGCCGCTCCCCAGAGCTCCGGGCTGTTGTTCTCTGTTCTCTCCTCTCTCATTCAGATGTCAGCAGAGCGCTAGTGTTACTGATGCTGGGAGTAGGTGGGACTTGTTGTGGCTTACGAGAGTGTGGGCGGGTACAGGGTGGGGAGATGTTAGCTCCGGGGTGCGGCAGCGGTTCTATGCAGGTAACTAGGTTTCGGAATTCCTGATCTTTTTTAGGCGGGATCGGAACCCGATCATGATCGTGAAATTTACTCAATCGCTGATCAGGATCCGATCTTTTCCGATCTTGACCGCTCAACCCTACTCACAACTATTGCAAAATTGCTTTACATTTTGTATTTTAAATTCATTTGCGCAATAAGAAATGGCCCCGAAAATGGACAAACGCATTCAAGTGTAAAAAGGACAATTCTATAAGAGAAAAAACCTTAAAATTGGTTTGTATTATATTGATATTTACTTTCCATCCGAAGATGTAATAGACAAGAGTGTAGGAAATACAATTTTTCAAATATCAAAGATTTCTAAAAAATTTGAAAAAAAAAGAAAGCAGGAAATGTACCAAAACATATGCACAAAGTGCTCAAAATAAAGCATTTTGGATACAGCGATTATAGACGTCTCTGAAAATACATCAGTCATTCCGCAGAAATAAATATCAGATAATTGCGCGGATACAGAAGGTCACCGCTCCTCTACAAAAAGAAGTATTGTTATTTTCCAATTTAGACTTCATACCCTTCACCAACACACAGATGTGTTTTATATTGGAAGGAAGAAATAGCCGGGCGCCGCGTTCTCCCTTTTTACCTCGTACGGGAACTTTTTAATGATTGACATTTTCTGCTTTCGTGACTGTAAAGCTCGGTACAATACAATATTTGTGGTTAGGGCATCACAATCACAACCAGCAACTATTTTAATCAAAGTTCCTGCAAGAGCTCATCCATCCCCCCGCAGATACTGAGGACTCTGCTGGGAAGGTTTTACGATATTCACATCTTCGAAACTGAATTCATTCCCCGCTGGTTGTTCCTCACATATTTCTACAATATTGGGCAATGAGATTCCTATAAAATGGGTCAAACCTCTGTCCAAATCAACCCCACCACACGCTTTACATATGTTGTTTAACTCTTCTCACCACCTTCCAACACTCAGCTTCAGTTCTTCAACCCAGAGATACCATCAAAAATTTTGAGCCCCATATAGTTGAAGGGTTTTAGCCCTCTGAGAGTCATCTCCGAGACAGAGATAGTTTAGAGTCAAGCAGCCACCATATAATGTTTGAAGAAATGTGAAGAACCAGAAAATTATCTCAAGTAGGCTTTCACAGGGGACAATTTAGACCAAATCTCCATCACTTGTGTCTTTTCCTCTTGATGTTTATACTCCAATGTAATTGTCCTGTCTTTTTCTGAATCTGCAAATAAATCAGACATCACCAGGAGAGAAATGGATACCCCAAGGATGCTCAAAGGGGTAACTGAAGATGAGTATGTTTATTTTAATTGTTACACCTCCACCTAATATACTCTGGGGTCTAAAAAGACCATATAATATAATAATAGGATAGATAGGTTCTTGTGAGCATTAAGAGTGTTATACACTATGTTTTATAGATAGGTTCCTATAAGCCCTGACAGTGCTATACACTATGTTTTATAGATAGGTTCCTAGGAGCCCTGACAGTGTTATACACTATGTTTTATAGATAGGTTCCTATAAGCCCTGACAGTGCTATACACTATGTTTTATAGATAGGTTCCTAGGAGCCCTGACAGTGTTATACACTATGTTTTATAGATAGGTTCCTAGGAGCCCTGACAGTGTTATACACTATGTTTTATAGATAGGTTCCTAGGAGCCCTGACAGTGTTCTACACTATGTTTTATAGATAGGTTCCTAGGAGCCCTGACAGTGTTATACACTATGTTTTATAGATAGGTTCCTAGGAGCCCTGACAGTGTTATACACTATGTTTTATAGATAGGTTCCTAGGAGCCCTGACAGTGTTATACACTGTTTTATAGATAGGTTCCTAGGAGCCCTGAAAGTGTTATACACTATGTTTTATAGATAGGTTCCTAGGAGCCCTGACAGTGCTATACACTATGTTTTATAGATAGGTTCCTAGGAGCCCTGACAGTGTTATACACTATGTATTATAGATAGGTTCCTAGGAGCCCTGACAGTGTTCTACACTATGTTTTATAGATAGGTTCCTAGGAGCCCTGACAGTGTTATACACTATGTTATATAGATAGGTTCCTAGGAGCCCTGACAGTGCTATACACTATGTTTCATAGATAGGTTCCTAGGAGCCCTGACAGTGTTATACTCTATGTATTATAGATAGGTTCCTAGGAGCCCTGACTCCACCAATTACTAACAACCCCCCCCCTTCCTCCTGGAATTCTAACCCTATGTGCCCTGTTTGTATATACTGTAAATATGCATCCTTCAGAAATGTTTTAAATTTACTTGAGAAAGGAGCCGAAGCGTTCCAAAATGTTGTAATTTGTCATCATTATGAGTTAGCCATTAAAAAGGTATCAACTACTGAAGACTATCAAGTTTTTTTATTATTTTATATTTCCAACCCACTGGCTAACACGGTACAAGAACGAACATTTTCCTTATACTATGTATTATAGATAGGTTCCTAGGAGCCCTGATAGTGTTATACTGTCAATGTCTGTAAAGCGCTGCGGAATATGATGGCGCTATATAAGTGTCCTACACTATGTTTTATAGACAGGTTCCTAGGAGCCCTGACAGTGTTATACACTATGTTTTATAGATAGGTTCCTAGGAGCCCTGACAGTGTTATACACTATGTTTTATAGATAGGTTCCTAGGAGCCCTGACAGTGTTATACACTATGTTTTATAGATAGGTTCCTAGGAGCCCTGACAGTGTTATACACTATGTTTTATAGATAGGTTCCTAGGAGCCCTGACATTGCTATACACTATGTTTTATAGATAGGTTCCTAGGAGCCCTGACAGTGTTATACACTATGTTTTATAGATAGGTTCCTAGAAGCCCTGACAGTGCTATACACTATGTTTTATAGATAGGTTCCTAGGAGCCCTGACAGTGTTATACACTATGTATTATAGATAGGTTCCTAGGAGCCCTGACAGTGTTCTACACTATGTTTTATAGATAGGTTCCTAGGAGCCCTGACAGTGTTATACACTATGTTATATAGATAGGTTCCTAGGAGCCCTGACAGTGTTATACTCTATGTATTATAGATAGGTTCCTAGGAGCCCTGACAGTGTTATACTCTATGTATTATAGATAGGTTCCTAGGAGCCCTGACTCCACCAATTACTAACAACCCCCCCCCCCCTTCCTCCTGGAATTCTAACCCTATGTGCCCTGTTTGTATATACTGTAAATATGCATCCTTCAGAAATGTTTTAAATTTACTTAAGGAGCCGAAGCATTCCAAAACGTCGTAATTTGTCATCATTATGAGTTAGCCATTAAAAAGGTATCAACTACTGAAGACTATCAAGTTTTTTTATTATTTTATATTTCCAACCCACTGGCTAACACGGTACAAGAACAAACATTTTCCTTATACTATGTATTATAGATAGGTTCCTAGGAGCCCTGATAGTGTTATACTGTCAATGTCTGTAAAGCGCTGCGGAATATGATGGCGCTATATAAGTGTCCTACACTATGTTTTATAGACAGGTTCCTAGGAGCCCTGACAGTGTTATACACTATGTTTTATAGATAGGTTCCTAGGAGCCCTGACAGTGTTATACACTATGTTTTATAGATAGGTTCCTAGGAGCCCTGACAGTGTTATACACTATGTTTTATAGATAGGTTCCTAGGAGCCCTGACAGTGTTATACACTATGTTTTATAGATAGGTTCCTAGGAGCCCTGACAGTGTTATACACTATGTTTTATAGATAGGTTCCTAGAAGCCCTGACAGTGCTATACACTATGTTTTATAGATAGGTTCCTAGGAGCCCTGACAGTGTTATACACTATGTATTATAGATAGGTTCCTAGGAGCCCTGACAGTGTTCTACACTATGTTTTATAGATAGGTTCCTAGGAGCCCTGACAGTGTTATACACTATGTTTTATAGATAGGTTCCTAGGAGCCCTGACAGTGCTATACACTATGTTTTATAGATAGGTTCCTAGGAGCCCTGACAGTGTTATACACTATTTATTATAGATAGGTTCCTAGGAGCCGTGACAGTGTCATACACTATGTTATATAGATAGGTTCCTAGGAGCCCTGACAGTGTTATACACTATGTTTTATACATAGGTTCCTAGGAGCCCTGACAGTGTTATACTCTATGTATTATAGATAGGTTCCTAGGAGCCCTGACAGTGTTATACACTATGTTTCAAGCAAATTTAAAATGTAATTTGTACCAAACTTGATTCACCAGAAACAAATCAGGAACTCAAGTTGTTGAACCCGAACCCGAAACAAATCTTGAAAGGTTTTCCCAGCTCTAATCTTTAGCATAACAATATATATGTAGTACTCCTGAGTGAAGAACATCATAGTAGGTAGTGTACAACCATTCTGAAACTAAGGAATAGGATCTAGTGCTCCTGAATGCTGGAGAACATAATGGCATGATGCAATGCATACACCTTCTGGAGCTGAGGTACAGGGCACAGTATTCTTTTTTTTTTTTTATAACTCAAATTTTTTATTGAAAATTTTTTTAAACAATAAGAAAAGAAAAAACAATTACAAGTTACAAGGCGAACACCCGCCCTGCGAACAAAATACAATCATAGAAGAATAATAAAAAAAAAAAAAAAATTAAAGACAAAGAAAGCAACATAGAAAAAAAAAGAAAAAGGAAAAAGGGGGGGGGGAGGAGGGAGGGGTTAGTGGGACAGATGAGTGGGGGAGAGGACTAAATGTGGGGGGTGAAAGGGTAGGTAGGGGTGAGTGTGAGCAGTCAGGAAACCAGTGAGAGCGCTCGCCAGGTCATCCATACCACAGCCAGTTGGGAAGGGCTCGGGAGCAACCACTGGTCAAATACCTGAGACGAACAACAAGAGTATCAATCAGAGGAGGGGTCAGAGCCCAGAAGCGTCCGGTACTCTGCAGACTGTTGAAACCTGAACCAGTAGAACCAGGTTTTGATGTACGCCTCAGTCGTGCCATGCAGGAAAGACGTGAGATTTTCCATGCGCATTATCTCGTTGACCTTCGAAATCCAGAGGGAGAGAGGAGGAGGATCCACTCGTTTCCAAAAAAGGGGGATACAAGCCCGGGCAGGGCACAGTATTCTTGAGTGCAGGAGAACATCATAGCAAGTAGTGTCTTCCCCTTCTGGAGCCGAGCCCTGGAAAAAATAACTTTCAGAAAGGGAACCAATAGAGAAGAAAATGCTGAAAAAATGCATCGTACAGGTGACAGTGTTGTAAGTGCTGATGTTACTCCAGTACACACATGATGGCTTGTTCTGTAAATTCACCTAGAATGATGAGGACACATTAAACTCTATCTGCTTAACTAGGCAATGATGAGACTTTTTTTTATTATTGTGAGCACAAAATTCTCATTTACTTGCAATTTTCTGACTGGGACAGAAAGGGATTATGACAAATTATCAGTGTAAGCGATAGAATGATGTGGACCAAGATGAAAGGTGCTGACTCAGCTCTTCCGCTTCTGCTTATGTATTCATATATTTTCCCTGTTATGTAGATAAACTTCCAGGATAATGATGGAAAATATTATCATATATAGTTAACGTCAAATCATCGCCAAATAGAAGCAAATAGAACAATGCAAAAATTAAAGGGCCAGAATTTGTCTTTCTAATAAACTGATATTAACGGGAAATACAAAAATAAGTTCAATTGTAAAATTAGAATTGCAGCAAGAAGATAACAAGACATTGCACAATATGAGCCAAAATACTGGTGTATATACTATATACCATGGGGCATGGTTTAGCAAAGAGAGGTGTGATTCAAGCATGCCTCAAGATACTTCACTTGTGCCCAAATTTTGGCAACAAAGTCTCATATAGAGAAAGCTTAGATCAGGCAATGTAAAGATTCACCAGATTTTTCAGTTATATTTTTTTTGGGGGGTGTAAACTTGAGTATAAAAGTCATTACAGTTTTTGCAAATAACACATCACAAACTGAAACGTTCTGTGCCATGCTCACCAAAAGTGGCCAAGTCTTATCGGGATGGGTATGGCCAACATCTCCTAAACAGATTAGGAGTTAGAAACTGGTGCAAAGTTTCCTCATAGCAGGAGTAGATTTTTATTTTCTGACTTGGACTACATGTATGAAGACGTGTACAGGTACAGGCCAGTGGGAAAACGGGACAGACGGAAGATGGATGATGTCCATGTGCAGGTCGGGACCTCCATGGACACATACATTTCATTAATGAGCAGGGGGACAGAAAACGGGACTTGTCCTGAGTTTTGCCCCCACATGGATCCAAAAAGAATGGGTCAGTGTGATCGCCATTAAAAACATGGTCTCCATGTCCATGTCCATGGAGACTTAAAGGGATTCTACCATGGTGCTATATAAATAAACAATAATAATAATAATAATATTAATAATAATAATTAGAGATGAGCGAACAGTGTTCTATCGAACACATGTTCGATCGGATATCAGGGTGTTCGCCATGTTCGAATCGAATCGAACACCACGTGGTAAAGTGCGCCAAAATTCGATTCCCCTCCCACCTTCCCTGGCGCCTTTTTTGCACCAATAACAGCGCAGGGGAGGTGGGACAGGAACTACGACACTGGGGGCATTGAAAAAAATTGGAAAAAGTCATTGGCTGCCGAAATCAGGTGACCTCCATTTTAGACGAATAGTGGATTTCAAATCCGGGTCATATGAGAATGTGAACTTTGTGACTATGAGACAGGGATAGCTGTACAGGCAGGGATAGCTAGGGATAACCTTTATTTAGGGGGGAATGTTATTAAAAATAACTTTTTGGGGCTCTATCGGGTGTGTAATTGTGATTTTTGTGAGATAAACTTTTTCCCATAGGGATGCATTGGCCAGCGCTGATTGGCCGAATTCCGTACTCTGGCCAATCAGTGCTGGCCAATGCATTCTATTAGCTTGATGAAGCAGAGTGTGCACAAGGGTTCAAGCGCACCCTCGGCTCTGATGTAGCAGAGCCGAGGCTGCACAAGGGTTCAAGCGCACCCTCGGCTCTGATGTAGCAGAGCCGAGGCTGCACAAGGGTTCAAGCGCACCCTCGGCTCTGATGTAGGAGAGCCGAGGGTGCACTTGAACCCTTGTGCACCCTCAGCTCTGCTACATCAGAGCCGAGGGTGCGCTTGAACCCTTGTGCACACTCTGCTTCATCAAGCTAATAGAATGCATTGGCCAGCGCTGATTGGCCAATGTATTCTATTAGCCTGATGAAGTAGAGCTGAATGTGTGTGCTAAGCACACACATTCAGCTCTACTTCATCGGGCTAATAGAATGCATTGGCCAGCGCTGATTGGCCAGAGTACGGAACTCGACCAATCAGCGCTGGCTCTGCTGGAGGAGGCGGAGTCTAAGATCGCTCCACACCAGTCTCCATTCAGGTCCGACCTTAGACTCCGCCTCCTCCGGCAGAGCCAGCGCTGATTGGCCGAAGGCTGGCCAATGCATTCCTATGCGAATGCAGAGACTTAGCAGTGCTGAGTCAGTTTTGCTCAACTACACATCTGATGCACACTCGGCACTGCTACATCAGATGTAGCAATCTGATGTAGCAGAGCCGAGGGTGCACTAGAACCCCTGTGCAAACTCAGTTCACGCTAATAGAATGCATTGGCCAGCGCTGATTGGCCAATGCATTCTATTAGCCCGATGAAGTAGAGCTGAATGTGTGTGCTAAGCACACACATTCAGCACTGCTTCATCAAGCCAATACAATGCATTAGCCAGTGCTGATTGGCCAGAGTACGGAATTCGGCCAATCAGCGCTGGCTCTGCTGGAGGAGGCGGAGTCTAAGATCGCTCCACACCAGTCTCCATTCAGGTCCGACCTTAGACTCCGCCTCCTCCAGCAGAGCCAGCGCTGATTGGCCGAATTCCGTACTCTGGCCAATCAGCACTGGCTAATGCATTGTATTGGCTTGATGAAGCAGTGCTGAATGTGTGTGCTTAGCACACACATTCAGCTCTACTTCATCGGGCTAATAGAATGCATTGGCCAGCGCTGATTGGCCGAATTCCGTACTCTGGCCAATCAGCACTGGCTAATGCATTGTATTGGCTTGATGAAGCAGTGCTGAATGTGTGTGCTTAGCACACACATTCAGCTCTACTTCATCGGGCTAATAGAATGTATTGGCCAATCAGCGCTGGCCAATGCATTCTATTAGCGTGAACTGAGTTTGCACAGGGGTTCTAGTGCACCCTCGGCTCTGCTACATCAGATTGCTACATCTGATGTAGCAGTGCCGAGTGTGCATCAGATGTGTAGTTGAGCAAAACTGACTCAGCACTGCTAAGTCTGCATTCGCATAGGAATGCATTGGCCAGCCTTCGGCCAATCAGCGCTGGCTCTGCCGGAGGAGGCGGAGTCTAAGGTCGGACCTGAATGGAGACTGGTGTGGAGCTATCTTAGACTCCGCCTCCTCCAGCAGAGCCAGCGCTGATTGGTCGAGTTCCGTACTCTGGCCAATCAGCACTGGCCAATGCATTTCTATGGGGAAAAGTTAGCTTGCGAAAATCGCAAACTGACAGGGATTTCCATGAAATAAAGTGACTTTTATGCCCCCAGACATGCTTCCCCTGCTGTCCCAGTGTCATTCCAGGGTGTTGGTATCATTTCCTGGGGTGTCATAGTGGACTTGGTGACCCTCCAGACACGAATTTGGGTTTCCCCCTTAACGAGTTTATGTTCCCCATAGACTATAATGGGGTTCGAAACCCATTCGAACACTCGAACAGTGAGCGGCTGTTCGAATCGAATTTCGAACCTCGAACATTTTAGTGTTCGCTCATCTCTAATAATAATTAAACTACCTTTTTTTCTAATGAACACTTCAGAATGGCCTTAAGAAAGGCTATTTGTCTCCTACCTTTAGACGTGGTCTCCGTCGCGCCGTTCCGTAGAAATACTGGTTTTAACCGGTATGCAAATGAGCTCTCCGCAGCAATGAGGGCGGGCCCCAGCGCTGAAACACCAATGAGCGCGTCCCCATTGCTGCCCAGAGCTCTTTCCTGCGCCGCCTCCTTCTTCTGCAGCAACTCCGCCTCTTCTGGCTTCTCTTGCTCTTGTAGTTCTATACAGGAGCATAGAGAGGCCACCCCAAAATGGCCGCCGGCCAGCTCCTCTATTGAACTGCAAGAGCGGCTACCCAAAAATGGCCACCGGCCGGCTCCTGTATTGAACTGCAAGAGCAAGAGAAGCCAGAAGAGGCGGAGTTGCTGCAGAAGAAGGAGGCGGCGCAGGAAAGAGCTCTCGGGAAGCAATGGGGATGCGCTCAACGGCCTTTCAGCGCTGGGGCCTGCCCTCATTGCTGCGGAGAGCTCATTGGCATACCGGTTAAAACCAGTATTTCTACGGAACAGCGCGACGTAGACCACGTCTAAAGGTAGGAGACGAATAGCCTTTCTTAAGGCTATTCCATCGTGGTAATTAGAAAAAAAAGTAGTTTAATGGTAGAATCCATTTAAGAAAAGTCCAAGATGTACCAAATTTATTGAGAGACATGTGCCATTTACTACATTGGCTGCAATTCAATCCAACGATTTAGTTTTGTATATATAAAGCAATTCTTAATAAATCTACCCAGAATATTAGATAGAAATACCAAATCTGACCCAATGGCCTTAAGCCCTGGTGAAACATCAGGAAGCTAAATTGTCGGACCCGCCATGTTCCCCTATGGAATTATTTCAATGTAAACTCTACCCATTTGTCCAGTTTATGGGACAGTCCCGCCTAGATCAGGACTGTTGGCAACTCTTCTATTATTCTGAGCATCCCTGGTCATGGTAAAGCTTTTTGTCAATACGGTGCATTGTTTTGCCGCCTTTCGCAGCAAATATTCTTTAGACAATGACCCCCTTTGAGTCATTCGCGTGCATAGTTCATCAGCCAAATAAATCACCATGATAAATGACTCTGTTACAATGACTGCCATTCACTGCTGCTATTTTTATCCTAATGCTTGCTTAAAAGTCAACGGGTTTAACATTTAATCCATCAACGGAGATGGTGGCGGCTGTAATTCTGCGCTCAGGGTGGTTTACTACGTACACTTCGCAAATATTAGCTGCTGACAAGCGTACAAACAGGGATCTTGCGATCATATATATGGCTTCCGGTGTATCCAGGATCACTACAGACAATTAGTCTGGGAGTAAACACAAAGCTCCATGACTGGGCCATCCATGGTAACTGATAGCAAATGAGCGCTCCAGGACTATCATGGGTCAATACACACTAAAGTCATTTATAACGTGTGAAAAATCCATAACTTGATATTAGGAATGGCGTCAGTGAGCGGTAACATAAAGCAGTCTTTAAGGGACATGTCAACAATAGAGATGAGCGAACACTAAAATGTCCGAGGTTCGAAATCCGATTCAAACAGCCGCACACTGTTCCACTGTTCGAACAGATTTCGAACCCCATTATAGTCTATGGGGGGAAATGCTCGTTTCAAGGGTACGCAAAATTCAATAAAATTATACTTACCAAGTCCACGAGTAACGGTCGGGCTGGATTCTCCTTGAAGTCTTCTCCCGATGCAGCGTCCCCGCTGAGTCTTCCGGCTGGAATTCACTCTGCCTAAGCATCGGGGCCTAGGCAGAGCCGACTGCGCATGTGAGGGCATGCCCGCGCATGCGCAGTCGGCTCTGCCTAGGCCAGATGCCTAGGCAGAGTGAATTCCAGCCGGAAGACTCCGCGGGGACGCTGCACGGAGAAGACTTCTAAAGGTAAGAGAAGAACCAGCGTTGATTGGCAGAATGTATAGCATTCTGCCAATCAATGCTGGTTCTGCATCAAAACTTAAACTTTGAACAGCTAGTAGTGTTCGATCGAGTACGAGTATTTAGAATACCGTAGTATTCGATCGAACACCTACTCGATCGAACACTACTCGCTCATCTCTAGTCAACAATTCATATAACATACCCAGGGGTGAACTTAGCTTTTTTGCCGCCTGAGGCAGACGACAGAAAGACCCCCCCCCCCCCAAGCAGAGGGGGCGGGGCGGACGGGGCGGCGCTAGCAGGCAGAGAGCAGGCAGGGAGAGGACCTGCTCTCTGCTAAGCGTGTGGGGGGGCCGCTGGAGCAGCGCTGCATCCACAGGGCCTCCCCAATCTGCTGCTCGCTTCCCGTGCCGGGCTGCCGAGACGGTGACAGCTTTTCCTGGACTGGCTTAGGTCAGCAAAAATGCCGCCCCCCCCCCCCCCCCGGGGCCCTGGCATAGCGCCACCTGGAGCGGTCGCTTCAGGTCGCCTCATGAGAGGTGCGGCGCTGGTGTGGGGGGCTGCTGGAGCAGCGCTGCATCCACAGGGCCTCCCCAATCCGCTGCTCGCTTCCCGTGCCGGGCTGCCGAGACGGTGACAGCTTTTCCTGGACTGGCTTAGGTCAGCAAAAATGCCGCCCCCCCGGGGCCCTGGCATAGCGCCACCTGAAGCGGTTGCTTCAGGTCGCCTCATGAGAGCGCTGAACATATCCATAGGAAACTGAGAGAGTAACAGCATTAAAAAAAAGTCCCAATCCCAAAGAAGGTCCCAGTCCCAAAGAAGGTCCCAGTCCCAATCAGAGTGATGTCTCCCTGCCCAATCCTGAGCTGAGCTGAGCTTGCATTGAGACTTATCACTTGCCTGTGATTACCTCTGTATTCTGGCTCTATGTTCTTAGTACTTATCTTGTTTTCTGCTGATTCCCTTGTTAGTGGTTTTGGCCTACTCTTCTAGTTATCCAATCTCATAATCATTTGGTTGTATCCGTTACCTACCAAACTTGACCCTGGCTTAGACTTTGGTATTGCTCTGCTGTTGTTTTGGATGCTTGTATATTTTTCTAGTTTTTGCCCTGGTTTGTGTATTTTTCTCTTGCCGCAAATAGGGGTTCTGGTTAGATACTTAGTTTGCAAGTGTCTCTGTTTCCTGGCACCTTGTCCTGGAGTTGCAAACTGGGTCCTGAAGCAACCAAAGCCTGTTAGGGACTCTGTCTAAGGAGCTGGCGATCTATGGGGCTCTGAACAAGCAAACAAATAGGGCCTCCTCCATCTTTTCAGTTTTTGTAATGTCAACCTAAGTAATATCAGTATTAATAGCTGAACCCCCCCATGATTCATTTCATTTTGAGTTTGGCTGGCTCGGGTGTTTGATCCGGTTCAGGCCGAAGAAGTTCCACTAGGACCAGAAGTAAAGTAATTATACTCTGGGATCTCTTCAGATCCCATAGAATAATAGGTGGAGGCCCAGGGGAGTTGGTCTTAAAATTAAAAACCATTTATACTCCTCTTCCCTAACCTCTTTTGGGCATCTTCATGGCGTCCGACGATCTCTTTCAGTCTCCCTGATGACATCATGCCTCCAGGTTCACCGCTGAGGCCCAATCACATGGACACAACAATGACATCATAATGCTCAGCATGCCCATGGGATCACTGTGGTCCAGTCACAGGCCTCAGCAGTGATCCCAGGTCCATGATGCCACCAGGAGAGCGCTGGACCAGGAGAGTGCAGGATATTTTTTACACTTTCCCTCGGCCTCCACCTATTATACTCTGGGGTCTGAAAAATTTGGCATATTCAGGACCAACCTGACTTGTGCTGAATCAGTTCACCCATCTCTAATCAATATATATGAACACATACTATACCATACATAGTCTACATGATGCCACCATCAAAAAAACCATATAATTCTGCCATAATACCGCAATGCAATTACCTAATAATACCGCCACTTGTACCCCACCCCTTTGCACCTGTACAATTGCACACTGTACCCCTTCTCCCCTGGGCTGTAATCCCCATACAAGTACCTGAGACACTTATTTACCAAGGACGTCTTAGTCTCTAGAAGTCAGTCTGCAGCCATTGCGCTCATTCCTCCGGCTGATTTTCCTGCAGGGATATCCGACTTTGCAGTATCTTCCATAATGTATTCTGAATAAATGTCAGCTCGATCCCAGATTAATAAGCGGACTATTTAAGGACTGTTAGTGGGCATAAAAATACCCGTCACTACACGGATTTAAAGTAAATGCAAATTTTATTTTTATTAACCGGTTAAGGACCAGGCCCAAAAGTATGTTAAAGACCAGGCCTCTTTTTTCAAAACTGACATGTGTCACTTTAAATGGCAATAACTTTGAGACGCTTTAACTTACACAAATGAATTTGAGAATGTTTTCTTGTAACACATTATACTTCATGTTAGTGGTAAACACTAATCAATATTTTTGCATTTATTTATAAAAAAAACTAGGAAATTTGATGGAAATTTGAAAAAAATTGCAATTTTCAAAATGTGAAATTATCTGCTTTTCAGGCAGATAGTCATACCATCCAAATACATGAATAAATATTATCTCCCATATCTCTGCTTTATATTGGCATCATATTTTGATTGTCTTTTAATTTATTTTGGACGTCACAAGGCTTACAAGTGTAACAGCAATTTTCCAGATTTACAAGAAAATTCTCCAAACCAATTTTTTAGGGACCACTTCAGTTCTGAAAGTAATTATAAAGGCCTGTATAATAGAAACCCCCATAAATTACCCCATTTTCAAAACTGCACCCCTCAAATTATTCAAAACAGCATTTGGGATGTTTGTTAACCCTTTAAGCATTTCATAAGAATAAAAATAATATGGCAGTGAAATTTAGACATTTCATTTTTTTTCACTAATACATTCATTTAGACCCAAAATTAACACATTCACAAAGGGTTGAAGGAGAAAATGCATCTGACAGTTTATTGTGCAATTTCTCCCGTGCACAGAAATACCCCACATGTGGGTGTAAACTGATTTTTGGGCACACGGCAGTGCATGGAAGGGAAGGAGCGACACTGGGTGTTTGAACAGCAGATTTTGCTGGAATAATTTTCAGCGCCATGCCTTATTTGCAGAGACCCTAGAGTACCAAAACAATGGAAACCCCCCAAAAGTGACCCCATTTTAGAATCCACACCCCTCACAGAATTCATCAAGGGGTATAGTCAGCATTTAGACCCTACAGTTGTTTCACAGATTTTACTAACATTGGGATGTGTAAATGAAAAATTACTAAAATGTCACTTTATCTCCAAAGTTTTCATTTTCACAAGGGGTTAAAGGAGTAAAAGCCCCCCACAGTTTGTTAAACAATTTCTCCTGAACACGGCAATACCCCATATGTGGCTATAATCTGCTGTATGGGAACATGGCGGGGCTCGGAATGGAAGGAGCGCTATTTGGCTTTTGGATGGCAGATTTTGCTGGAATAATTTTAGGTGCCATGTCGCATTAGCAGAGCCCCTAGAGTACCAATACAGTGGAAACCCCCTAAAAGTGACCCCATTTGGGAAACTATACCCCCCACAGAACATATTAAAGGGTAGAGTGAGCATTTTGACCCTACAGCTGTTTCACAGATTTTATTAACATTGGGCCATGAAAATGAAAAATTACTTTTTTTCCAACAAACTGTCAATTTAGCCCCAAATTTTTAATTTTCACAAGAGGATAAAGGAGAAAAAGCTCCATAAAGTTCGTTACACAAATTCTGCTGAACACAGAAATGCCCCATATGTGGTCATAATCTGCTGTATGGGAACATGGCGGGGCTCAGAATGGAAAGAGGGCTATTTGGCTTTTGGAGGGCAGATTTTGCTGGAATATTTTTCAGGTCCCATGTCGCATTTGCAGAGCCCCTAAAGTACCAATACAGTGGAAACCCCCTATAAGTGACCCCATTTTGGAAACTACACCCCTCATAGAATTTTTCTAGGGGTAGAGTGAGTATTTTGGCCTCACAGGTGTTTCACAGATTTTATTAACATTGGGACGTGAAAATGAAAAATTACTTTTTTTCCCAATAAATCGTCCATTTAGCGCCATAGTTTTAATTTTGCAAATAGTTTAAGAATTAAAAGCCCCCCACAGTTTGTTACACAATTTCTTCTGAACACGGCAATACCCCATATGTGGCCAAAATCTGCTGTATGGGTACATGCTGGGGCTCAGAATGGAAAGAGCGCTATTTGGATTTTGGAGGGCATATATTGCTGGAATAGTTTTGAGGTGCCATGTCGCATTTGCAGAGCCCCTAAAGTATCAATACAATGGAAACCCCTCAAAAGTGACCCCATTTTAGAAACTACACCTGTCAAGGAATGTATCAAGGGGTATTATCATTTTGAGCCTAAAATGCTTCCCAAAAATTAATGTACAAAATGAAAATTTAAATTTTTAAAAATATGCCATTTCGGTGCCCAATACGTTGCACCCACTTTGTGTTGTCAGAGACCTGCACTCCTAAAACTATTAAGTGGGCCATCCCGGGGGTCAAAAAATTATATATGTGGGTGTAAACTGCTGCTTGGGCACACAGCAGGGCTCAGAAGGGAAGGACCACTGTGCGTTTTAGCTTTTGGGATACAGATTTAGAGGGACCCTCTGGGCGCCATGATGTTTTTGCAGAGCCCTGGAGGTTCCAGTAAACTGGAATTCACCAAGAAGTGACCCCATTTTGTAGGGGCAATTTTAGGGTCTCTGCAAATGTGACGTGGTGTCCAAAAACGAAGAATCTAAATCTGCACTCCAAAAGCACATATTGCTCCTTCACATCTGCACCCTGCTGGGTACCCAAATAGCAGTGTATGCCCACATGTATGACACTGGTGTACCCCGGATAACGTACTTAATGCCATATGTGGGTAGAATCGGCTGTTTGGGCACAACCGGGGACAGAAGGGAAGGAGCGCTATTTTGGTTTTTGGAGCACAGTTTGGGTTTTTTTGCCACTTTTGCAAAGCCCCTGAATTGCCAATAAAGTGGAATCCGCAGACATGTCACCCTATTTTGGACACTACCCCACTGATGGGATTTATCAAGTGGTGTAGCGAGAATTTTTAACCCTTGAGTGTTGCATTTATTTAGTTTCCAGAAATGAAATCGCAACTGATAGAGAAGTTAAAAATGAAAATTTTACAGATTTGCCATTTCAGTGTGCAACATGTTGTGCCCGACTTATGTCAGCAGAGACACTCCAAAAACTGTTAAACGGGTATCCCAGGCACAACAGCTTTCAGAGCGTTCATCTCTGATACAAGGTGGGCACAACATATTACGCACTGAAAGGACGTATTCCTGGAAAAATGGTCATTTTCACCTCTCACAATCCACTACAGTTATAGTTATATATATAAAGTTATAGCAACACTTGGGGGTTAAAAATGCTCTCTGTACCCCTGGATAAATCCTTCAGGGGTGTAGTTTCCAAAATAAGGTAATTTATCAGGGGATTCCAAATTACTGGCGTTTCAGCTCTACAAAAGTGTCATGGCATCCAAAAACCAAACCGTCTGTGCTCCAAAAACCAAATGACCCTTCTTCCCTTCTGTGTCCGGCTGTGCCCTAGTATCAGTTTATACCCACATATGACATTATGTCCGTTATCCGGGGGTACACCAGTGTCATACATGTGTCATACATGTGTCATAAACTGCAGTTTGGACGTACAGCAGGGTGCAGAAGGGAAGGAGCGCTATGCGGCTTTTGGAGCACAGATTCAGATGTTTGGTATCTGGACGCCATGTCATGTTTGTAGAGCCTGTAAGGTACCAGAAAAGTGGATTCCATGGGGTACCAGGAGTGACCCCATTTTGAAAACTGCACCCCTCAAAGAATTTATCAGGGGGTGTAGTGAGTATTAGTATCCCGGACGTGACTGCACAGCGGATGGCGAAGAGGGAATGTATAAGCTGTGCGGAGAACATTGCAGACACCAAATTCCCTACTATGTCCCCGTAGCTCCTATGATTGGGGAGTCACTCTGGGGGTCACTTTAGGGGTCACTTCTGGTGTCTGTTCCCTCATAAGCTGTAAATCTGGGGTGTCCCCTGATATTCGCTCACACAGCTTATATATTCCCTACATGACACACCCAGTTGTGTTCTAATAATTTGGCGATTTTTGAGGGTTTTTGTCTTCACATTGTGAGATGCTATATTTTCTTTATGTTTCTGGTGAAGCGGCCATATAAGGGCTTATTCTTTGCGGGATGAGATGCATTTCGTAATGACACCATTTTTGGGTGTCTACATCTTATTGAATACATTTTATTAACCCTTTTTTGCTGGATTTAAAAAAAAAAAATCAATCCTGGCATTGAGTTTTACTTTTTTAATTTTGCGCCATGCAGCGTACAGTATAAGTAACATGTTCCCTTTATTCTGCGGGTCGGTACGGTTACGGCGATACCTCATTTATAGTATTTTTTTATGTGTTACTAGTTCTGCAGAGGAAAAACACATATGGGGACATAAATCAATGTTTTTTGCATCGCATCTTCTAAGAGGCGTAACATTTTTATTTTTCGGTTGACAGAGTTGGTTGAGGGCTTATTTTTTGCGGGACAACCTGCGCTTTTTATTGGTACTGTTGTCGGATGCATATGACTTTTTGATCACTTTTTATAGCATATTTTGTATGGTGAGATGGCGAAAAATCATTACTTCCGGCGAGTTTTTTCCGTTTTTTTTTTCCGGCGTTCGCCGTGTACATTAAATATTATTTCAGTTTTATTGTACAGATTGTTACGGACGCGACAATACCAAATATGCATTGTTTTTATTACTTTTGAGTTCTTTTTTTATATAATTCATTTTCTATTGAGAAAAAGGGATTTTTGGGCTTTATAACTTTATTAATTTTTTTCATACACTTCATTTTATTTTTTTTACATTTTTTTTTACTTTTTCATGTGTCCATTTAGGACACTTCAATCAGCAATACTGTGCTGATATAGAATGCCATGTGAGACACAGCCTGCAGGTGTCCCACATGGCATTCCGTAGCAGGATGTCAGGCTGTGTAGACGCACAGCCTGACATCAGAAGGTCCTGGCAGGATCACCAGGTATGTGGGGGCTCCGGGCAGTCTGGGGTCACTGGCCAGACCCCAGACTACCTTTTACTGCTATCGGCACCCTCCGATCTCGCCGCGGGGGGTGCCGATCAGCTTCAATTGTCGGCGGATGCCTTTCGATCGCGCCGTGATGTTTCACGGCGCGATCGAAAGGGTTAAAACTTCCAGTCGGACTCAGTTCCGACTGGACGTTATGGAGGAAGGGGTTAGGTGTTAGTAACACCTAACCCCTGTCCCCCCCGCACCCCTCCCCCCGCCAGAAAGGTACCTAAAGGCCGGACGTATTTCAGCAATAGTCCGGTCTTTAGGTACCAGCACATGAGGCCGTAAATTTACGTACGGCGGTCCTCATGTGGTTAAAGAAACACATGTAATGGGCCATCGAGAAGCGGAGGAAACTTGAAAGTGCCGTTTGAAAGAGCGACTCGATAACCAATTTTCTTCAAAAAGTTGTAAAATATTTATAGTTCCTAAATTCCGGCAAAATGATCACAGTGTGAATCTGTTGCCGGGTGCCGCAGCCCAAAACATTTACTTTTCTTTTATATTATTTCTTTAAATCTACAGCGGCAGCACCGACGCTAGCAGGGCCATTCTTCTCCGTACCTTTTACAACCCACCAGGGGGGCTGAAGTAATGTCTTTTTTGTGTTTGTTTTTCATAAAGTTCAATAAAACTTACAGCACAACTGAAATCAACAATAAGAACTTTCATCTGCTCGACTTCAAGAAGACATGTACTACTCGGCTCCACCACAAAGAGAATCGGGTAAATGGAATGTATTGTCTGAAGGTTCTCTTTTCTCTTTTTCTGATTCTCCTTTAGCCTTGATCTGGTCCCAGTTTTGCAAAAAAACATCATAATGTCGTACACCCTAAGGGTCCGTGAACAAAGCATTGTCATGTGTGCAGGACATGAAGTCCACCACATGGTGCCTCGGTGTCACAACTTTTCCATTACAGGTAACATTGTTATGTCAGTCCAGGTAGCTGCAACGGGGCTAAGGAATAGCAGTAGGGAATCTCGCCCTGCACTACTCCCACTAGCTATCCCGGTCCCTGCCTCACGGGTGTGGGTCGGCTGTACTCAGGCTAAGCCTGACCCCGACAGCTCCTCTCTCACTGATACCGTAGGCCTAGAGGGAAGTGGGAGAAGGAATGCCCTATAAGACCTCTAGGGACTGGAGACTAAAGGGGGTCACCCCTAACGAACAAGTGAAGCTGCTACTGACAGGGACTGACAAGGGTGTGCGCTGACTAACAACACAAGCAGCACACAGGAAACATGTGGGAAAGGATTCCCCCAAACCAATATGGGAAGGAACCTTACACTAGGAAACAAACACAGGGAAACTGAGTAGAAATCAAAGGATAAGGCAATTCACTCACACAGTCAATTATACACAGAGGGAGGATTGGTGAACACAGAAGGGAAAACACACAAACCAACTCGTTCACCCAAACCTCCCAAAAACCAACCACGGAACTTCCTCTATCCCAGAACACCACCTACTCCTCCTGCTAAGGCCTAGCTCTGTAAAAGCGACACTCAGCACAGAACCATGGGAGGCATGGGTTTAAATACAGAGTAGAGACCACTCCTCCCAGGTGCAAATGGGAGGACAGACTAATCAACCAGGAGATAAAGCTGCCTACCATCAGTGCGCACGTGCAAGTCAGAAGGTGCGCACCAATACTCACGACAGGACAACCCCGCAGCGCCAGGATGCCACCCCAGACACTGCGCAGCCAAAAACTCCCCAGGTAAGAAAAATAGAAAGTAAAGAACCTAAATACTCCTAACAAACATAAGATCCATGAGATAACCTCCAAGTACATCAGGCTATAGGCACCTTCTTAAAGGCTTATAGGAAACCCAAATTTGTTACATCGACACCTAGAGAATCTTTGGTGAACTTGTTGAGCATATAGAGAGTTGGCCTTAATTTTGGAAAGCCATGTGGTTATACTAACAGGTCAGTGAAGGCATAATGAAGTCCCTAGGGTGTAGAAATATCAAAATGCATGAAACATGATTGCAGTAATGAACAAGCATTGTGCAATGTGGAGATACCAGGGCCATGAAGAAGACATGAATGGGCAAAATCAAGGTGGAACAAGCAATGCTAGGTGGTCCAAGTTAGGAATATGGAGACCAGAAGAAAGAACTAGTTATGGGAACAAGTGGAAAAAGACCAAGACAAAAGCAGAACAGTCCGATTATTACAGAAGAGGACGCCTGAACTTGAATGGTAGTTACCAAGTAAAGGAGATTTGGCCTGCACTGGAAGAGTCAAAATGTATGCATTATGGTTTCAGTAATGGACAAGCATTACGGTAGTAGTGAAGTGCGAACACCAAGACCATGGATGAGGAAGAAGACATCAACGGGCAGTGGCAGGACACACAAGGCTAGATCGACCAATTTAGTAACATGGAGGCAAAAAGCAAGAATTAATGGCAGGGAGCAAGTGAAACAGAATCAACATGAGAACACCATGAATGGGAACTGGAAGACAATAATTGGGCTTCCTTAATACAATCCAGTTCTTCCAGAAGAGGGCACCCGAACTGACATGGTACCAACGGTGAAGCATGTGGCCTGGACCAAAGATCAACGGCATTTTATTGGGAGCTGTGTTATCATTCACATATGAGAGTAGCATAGCCAAACAGGCCACTGCGGAAGATGAGACAGCCTTGCAGTCCTAGACCAGTATCCACAGGAGCCCACCGACAACAACAGGACCCCAGAGTCCTCCATTATAAGCAGAGTCACAGTGAGTCCATGGAAGAAATAGTGAATTGTCTGGCAATGTTGTGGATAAAAATACCCAAGGGGCTGTTACCCAACTTTTCCAACCATCATGTAGGGATGTTGGGTATGGTGAGCATGGTTGTCCAGCCAGTCACATCCCAGTAAACACTATTTGAGGGACCTTCTCTTTGGCCTTTTAGATGGTTATAGTAGTTATATCCCCGTCTCAGCTTGGGCCTGTGACCTGTTTGACTCAGATTGGCTGACTATGTTTTCCATTGCCCAACTGTACCCAATATTAGTTCTATTTGACTTGAGTTTTTTTACTTAGTTTGGCCGGCACCCAAGTCCACCTCATCAAACCACTATCACTGCTACATATTTGTATTGGATCTCTGCTATCATGCCACCAATCTGTCTTTTTGGATTATGTATCCACCTCTTTGAGTGGCCGGCCAAGTACCTCAACCCATTCCGCAAGAGTCAAGGCTGGTGCTATAGATATATCGTCGAGAATGGTTCTCTCTCTTGATGGCGGAGGAACAAGAACCAAATGTTCCAAACTTTTTCAAATGGGCTCTGTAGCTATTGTGGAGCTCGATCTCCAAAAACAGCTTTATTAGCGATGATTGAAAGGAAAGTCGTGTCGCATTTATTCAGACACAAAGCCGTTGTTCATGGTCATTTTATTTTCACCTCTCTCCAACAAAACAGCGAAGTTTATAATACACTGTACATTCGCCACAGGCTACTGTACAGATAAGTGGGTTTAATGGAGCACAAACAAGCTAAAGTGAATCTGACAACTGAGCAGAAATTAAACAAGCGTTGCAAGTGTTTAAACTGAATGCAAACATCGGATTTCTGTTGCCGCGCTTCTATTTTTAATGGATTCACATTTTTCCTTAGGCTAAATGAACTGCTAACTACAAAAAAATAAAATAAAAAATAAAATAAATAAAACAAGGAAGGAAAGAGAATACAAAACTATAACAATTACTTCCAAAAGTTGAAGTTTACAATATCTTGTAGAAAAATGTTCAATATTGCAGAGGGAGTAAAGCTGGTGCAATTTGTAACAAAAGCAAAAAAAAAAGCAACATCATCGTCTTTGCAGCAATTTGCCAAAATTTCCTGGATAGCCGGTATTATCAATCACTGCTATACGGTCAGGGGCGGATCCAGGGCCGGGCGAGCCGGGCAACCGCCCGGGGCCCCGCGCTTAGCGGGGCCCCGCGGCCCGGCCCTAACAAAATGGTCCCGGTCAGCCTCGGAGTCGGCATAGTCGGGCAAGTGCCGGGGCCCACAGAGCCTCTGGGGGCCCCCCGGCACTTGCCTGTCACGATTTCAGCTTATCGGCGTCCGTCCGCCGATGAGCTGAATACATACGCGATGCAGGAGCTGTGAGATCAGCTCCTGCTTTAAAGCTCCGGCCCGGCTTGCGTGTGTAGGCGCGATGACGTCATCACATCACGCTTACACACGCAAGCCGGGCCGCAGCTAAGCAGGAGCTGAGGTCACAGCTCCTGCATCGCGTATGTGACGAGTGAGAGAGGAGCGACGGGGGAACGAGGGAAGGTGAGTGATGGAAGGTGAGTGTAAGTGTTTGTTTTGTATTAAATATTAAGGTGAAACATAATGAAGGGGGCCCATGAAACTGGGGGGCAAATGAAGGGGAGGGGGGGAACGGCATGACACTGGGGAAGATGAAGGGGGTGGGGAGAGAACGGCATGACACTGGGGACAAAGATGGAGGGGGCCCAATGAAACTGAAGGGGCAAATGAAGGGGAGGGGGGAACGGCATGACACTGGGGCAGAGATGGGGGACATTAAACTGTGGGCAGATGAAGGGGGAGAACGTGATGATACTGGGGACAGAGATGGAGGGGGCCCAAAGAAACTGGCGGGCAATTGAAGGGGAGGGGGGAACAGCATGACACTGGGGCAGATGGAGGGGGGGAGAACAGCATGACACTGGGGCAGATTGAGGGGTTGAGAACGGCATGACACTGGGGCAGATGGAGGGGGGGAGAACAGCATGACACTGGGGCAGATGGAGGGGGGGGAGAACGGCATGACACTGGGGCAGATGGAGAGGGGAGAACGGCATGACACTGGGGCAGATGGAGGGGGGGAGAATGGCATGACACTGGGGCAAATGAAGGGGGGGAGAACAGCATGACACTGGGGCAGATGGAGGTGGGGAGAACGGCATGACACTGGGGCAGATGGAGGGGGGAGAACAGCATGACATTGGGGCAGATGGAGGGGGGGAGAACAGCATGACACTGGGGCAGATGGAGGGGGGGAGAACAGCATGACACTGGGGCAGATGGAGGGGGGAGAACGGCATGACACTGGGGCAGATGGAGGGGGGAGAACAGCATGACACTGGGGCAGATGGAGGGGGGAGAACGGCATGACACTGGGGCAGATGGAGGGGGGAGAACGGCATGACACTGGGGCAGATGGAGGGGGGAGAACAGTACGACACTGGGGCAGATGGAGGGGGGAGAACAGCATGACACTGGGGCAGATGAAGGGGGGAGAACGGCATGACACTGGGGCAGATGGAGGGGGAAAACAGCATGACACTGGGGCAGATGAAGGGGGGGAGAATGGCATGACACTGGGGCAGATGTAGGGGGAGAGAACAGCATGACACTGTGACAAATGAAGGGGGGTTGAGAACGGCATGTCACTGAGGCAGATGAAGGGGGGAGAACAGCATGACACTGGGGCAGATGAAGGGGCGAGAACGGCATGACACTGGGGCAGATGAAGGGGCGAGAACGGCATGACACTGGGGCAAATGAAGGGGGAGAGAACGGCATGACACTGGGGCAAATGAAGGGGGGAAGAACGGCATGACACTGAGGCAGATGAAGGGGGGAGAATGGCATGATATTGGGGCAGATGAAGGGGGGGATGGCATGACACTGGGGCAGATGAAGGGGGGGAGAATGGCATGACACAGGGGGGGAGAATGGCATGACACTGGGGCAGATGAAGGGGGGGAGAATGGCATGACATTGGGGCAGATGAAGGGGGGAGAACGGCATGACACTGGAGCAGAGACGGGGGGGACATGAAACTGTGGGCAGATAAAGGGGGAGAATGGCATGAAACTGGGGACAGAGATAGAGGGGGGGACATGAAACTAGGGGTAGATGAAGGGTGTATATGAAAATGGGGAGAGATGGAGGGGGAACATATAATTTACGGGTGACTGTAGGAGGATTATACTGTGTGGAATCACATGAAAAATGAATGAGAATGGGCGGAGTCAACATAAAAGTGGGCGGGGCCTAATTTGCTGCGGCACGCTGCGCGTAGAGCCCTGCCAAAGTCAATTGCCCAGGGCCCCGCAAACCCTGGATCCGCCACTGTATACGGTGACTGTGTACTGTGTTTTGTATTAAACGACACTGTAAAACACGTCCTTTTCTCAACCCATGGACATAGAACGGTTGGGTGCCCAGATGGCTATTATTGTGCTGTAGTATACTCTGTGGATGGCATTGTATTTTTGGGTACACTCTTTGGATAAGCACGATGCATCTGCCACACTCTCTAGAAAGCAAAGCAGCCCAATGGGGAAGGTGGAGAGGTTGGGAGTAGATATTGGGCACAGTATGGCTGACGGGCTGTAGTTGGCTTGACCAACCCAGGGCCTGCAGTGTATAAGATGGTGGTTGTAGTATACCCCACTGCCTCCCTGAGCCTGATGATGGTTGGTGTGCCCTTGATGGTACAGCATGATCAAATCAAATCAAAGCTAGTAAAGTGTGGGGGGGGGAGTTGGAGTCGGGGGGGGGAGTGGTTGATTTGGGGTATACCAGTCCGTGGAGTCTCATCTTCCTCTTGTTTGGTGACAGCTGGACACGTATTGGGCAGCGATCTCCACAGTGGCCTCCTCTTCTCCCAGTAGGATGTAGAGTTTCCTCTTCTCGTCTGCAGATATGAAGTCTGGGATGTGGGCAGAGAGTCTTTGGTAGTAGACGGCCCTCACAGCTGAGTATTTGGTGCAGTGTAGCAGAAAGTGGGTCTCATCTTCTAGGGCCCCCTGGTCACAGTGCTGGCACAGTCTGTTCTCCCGTGGCTTGTACGTCTGCCTGTATCGCCCCGTCTCTATCTCTAGGTTGTGGGCGCTCAGTCTGTACCGGCTCAGGGTCTGTCTGTGTTTGGGGTGGGGTATTCTCTCCAGGTAGGTGGCCATGGTGTAGTCTCTTTGCAGTGACTGGTGCACGGTGAGTTTCTTGGAGTTATTTATTGCGCTTCTCCATTCCTCGATGTACCGCTCTTTGTCTCTCTCAATGACTCCTTTTATTTGAGCCTTGTTCAGGGCATGTTGGGGGTTTTGGCTTGGCAGATTGCTGATGCTTGGTTGGGGGGTATCAGTTTTTCTCGGGGCTCTGTGGCTCAGGCAGGCTTGGTGGTGGTAAGAGCCAGGGCTGCTGCCCTGTATGTGTCCAGAATGATAGCGCCCTCTTCTGCATGGTGAGCCATAGGGGGAGTCTGCCTAGCTCTGCCCTGCAGGCCATGTTGGAGGTGAGGACAAAGCTGAAAGGTGCAACAACTCACAGTTTACTTGAAGTAAGGCACATTATGAAAACAATACATTTCCATAAAAATGCAGGCATAGTTCATAATAACCACAAGGCTGGAGCTGAGGCTGAGTGATGGTATTCCTGGGGACAGTCTGTATCTCTCGATTGGACACAAAAAGTGTGACCTTTCCTTCCACAAAGTATAAAATTATCTGCATTGCCCAGGCTGCGGGTTCTAAAAAGGGTGTCCGACCTACCCTGAGGTTCATCGGCTGAATCCTAGCTATGAGAACTGATCAAACGTTCTCTGTGACACACAGTTCCATAAAGGTGAGCAGGGCTACAGCTCATCTCCTGACTGCAACACTGCCTGGGGCTGAGATCAGTCTGTATTGACCAAGGTAACAGCATATAACGGTGACGTATAATGGTGGTACCCAAGGGGTACTCTCTGGCTGTGCTCTTCGTATGGGGGCAGGCTCTGGTTGGAGCACTATGTGTGGTATTACTCTATGGCTAGTGCACTGTATACGGACACATTCTTTGGCTGCAGCACTGTGTATGGGGACACCCTGACTGGAGCACTGTGCATGAGGGTACCCTCTCTTTATAGGGGGCACTATGACTGGAGCAGTGTGTATGGCAGCAATCTCCAGCTAGTGCGCTGTGTGTACGGGGACATTCTCTGGCCGAAGTACTGTATGCACTGTTCTGATGCTCAATACCCAATTACCCAACTTTTTGTTCGGATCAGTTGACCCCAGTTATATAAATACTGTTCCACATATGGGTCTATTATGCTGATGTACTTCATGCACCCGACCCAATGTGCAATCATCCTGTGTGCTCCAATGCTCCGTTCCATTCCAAAATTTATATACAGTCCTATGAAAAAGTTTGGGCACCCCTATTAATCTTAATAATTTTTAGTTCTAAATATTTTGGTGTTTGCAACAGCCATTTCAGTTTGATATATCTAATAACTGATGGACACAGTAATATTTCAGGATTGAAATGACGTTTATTGTACTAACAGAAAATGTGCAATATGCATTAAACCAAAATTTGACCGGTGCAAAAGTATGGGCACCTCAACAGAAAAGTGACATTAATATTTAGAAGATCCTCCTTTTGCAAAGATAACAGCCTCTAGTCGCTTCCTGTAGCTTTTAATCAGTTCCTGGATCCTGGATGAAGGTATTTTGGACAAACAATTCAAGTTCAGTTAAGTTAGATGGTCGCCGAGCATGGACAGCCCGCTTCAAATCATCCCACAGATGTTCAATGATATTCAGGTCTGGGGACTGGGATGGCCATTCCAGAACATTGTAATTGTTCCTCTGCATGAATGCCTGAGGATTTGGAGCGGTGTTTTGGATCATTGTCTTGCTGAAATCTCCATCCCCGGCGTAACTTCAACTTCGTCACTGATTCTTGAACATTATTCTCAAGAATCTGCTGATACTGAGTGCAATCCATGAGACCCTCAACTTTAACAAGATTCCCGATGCCGGCATTGGCCACACAGCCCCAAAGCATGATGGAACCTCCACCAAATTTTACAGTGGGTAGCAAGTGTTTTTCTTGGAATGGTGTTTCTTTTTGGACGCCATGCATAACGCCTTTTTTTTATAACCAAACAACTCAATTTTTGTTTCCAAAATGAAGTTGGCTTCTCCAAATGTGCTTTTTCATACCTCAGGCGACTCTGTTTGTGGCGTACGTGCAGAAACGGCTTCTTTCTCATCACTCTCCCATACAGCTTCTATTTGTGCAAAGTGCGCTGTATTGTTACCGATGCACAGTGACACCGTCTGCAGCAAGATGATGCTGCAGCTCTTTGGAGGTGGTCTGTGGATTGTCCTTGACTGTTCTCACCATTCTTCTTCTCTGCCTTTCTGATATTTTTCTTGGCCTGCCACTTCTGGGCTTAACAAGAACTGTCCCTGTGGTCTTCCATTTCCTTACTATGTTCCTCACAGTGGAAACTGACAGGTTAAATCTCTGAGACAACGTTTTGTATCCTTCCCCTGAACAACTATGTTGAACATTCTTTGTTTTCAGATCATTTGAGAGCGGACTGTCCATGCTCGGTGACCATCTAACTTAACTGAACTTGAATTGTTTTGTAGAAAGAAATGGTCCAAAATCCCTTCATCCAGGATCCAGGAACTGATTAAAAGCTACAGGAAGCGACTAGAGGCTGTTATCTTTGCAAAAGGAGGATGTACTAAATATTAATGTCACTTTTCTGTTGAGGTGCCCATACTTTTGCACCGGTCAAATTTTGGTTTAATGCATATTGCGCATTTTCTGTTAGTACAATAAACCTCATTTCAATCCTGAAATATTACTGTGTCCATCAGTTATTAGATATATCAAACTGAAATGGCTGCTGCAAACACCAAAATATTTAGAACTAAAAATGATTAAGATTAATAGGGGTGCCCAAACTTTTTCATAGGACTGTATATATTTATATATCCCAAAATGGATTGAAGCATGGGATCACATGCAGACTGATCACTCGGTCGTGTGCACGAAGCCTACGTCTAGACCAGAGATTAGACCGTCAGTCGGTCATGACTTGTGCCCAGAAATGGCCAATAATCCCATCTAAAAGAAGCCTTACATTAAATAAATGAACATAAAATGACCTATATAAATGAGACATTCCCTTTAAAAAAAAACATGGCCGCACCAACGCCTGGGCTTATTTTTCTGCCATTTTTGTATTTTGCAGTGCAGAACAATCTGCTCTCGAGAACCCGCCCGATGTGACATTCACAAAGCTGTAGGAATCTTATCTCGTACAAGTTACTTATAAACCAGCCAAACCTATTTTGTGAAAGCGATCGGTTTTATCAGGATCCCATAGAGAGAAAATCCATTAAGTCCTTTTTCCCTAAAGTTTAATGCATTTTTTTCAGCCGGCACCAAATTGAAATTTTGTATGAAATAATATAATTTAAGCCTCCTGTGAAAGAAATGCAGCGCCCTGATCCCCGGCCGGATCATTTGTCACTTTAACTTTCTCTGAAATGGAGCTCGCGCACGGCTGTAGGTTCTTGTAATATAGATGTTGTTTCACCTTTGAAGCCTTTGCATTATCCGAAGGTAAATGGGTTGAAAATAAAATCAGGTCGTAGACAAAAAAAAAAACATTTACATAAGACCAAGCCGAGAAAATGGTGGAAAATGTCACTTTATAATGGAATTGGTTAAAAAGTAACTGAATAATATGCACATAGGTGACCTGGGAGAAAATATTGTCTCTATGGGCAAGGGAAGTATTTAAAGGGGTTTTTCAGGGACAGTGATGGTGATGACCTATCCATAGAATAAGTCAATATCAGGTCAGTGATGGTCCAACATCTTACCGGCTGCCTGAAGGGGCCAAATTGATCAGAAAAGTTCCATGACCTCTCCACTGGTTACCAAGTACAATGTTGACCATTGTGTAGTGGTGGTGCTTGGTATTGCACCTCAGCCCCGTTCATTTACATAGGACTTAGCTACAAACCCATGGACGTGACATCACAGGTTTGTGAAGCAGATGCTGACTGATCCCCTCCAGGGTGGATATTGATAACATAATGTAAGGATCAGGTCATTGCCCTAGGG